>NC_091622.1:83761629-84061629 GCF_027580195.1 Bos mutus
CATGAATGAAATGCGTTTTAGACAGAGGGAAGCATGACAAATGCTCTGTGGCATGAAGCAACATGGCATATGCAAAGGCTGTAGAAATAGGAGACTGGAGAGAGGACAGCAAGTGGGCAAGTGGTACATAATGAGGCCATAGCGGTAAGGAGAGACTATTCTATATAAAGTCCCATGGGTCTTTTTAAGAAGATTTTACCATAAGATAAAAATAAAGGTAAAGCACTGAAGATTTTAGTTTTTTTTTTTTTTAGATCTATATTTTTAATTTTATTTTTTAATTTAAATTTATTTATTTTAATTGGAGGTTAATTACTTTACAATATTGTATTGGTTTGGAGGGTGTTAACATGATCAGATTGCATCCTGTTAGAAACCATCCTGAAATTTATTTGACTAATGCACTACAGGATCATAAGAATGAATACAAAGAAATAAACTAGATAGTTAATGTGTATGGGAGGTGGTCAAGGGACAGGAAGGGGAGGAGAGGTTGAGAGAGGATAGAAAGACAAAAGATGGTGGAGAGAGATTTAAGGAAGTAAAATCCGTGGGGTTAGGTGGTTATTTGAATATGGGATAAAGAGAAATTACAATGGTTTCTAGCCTTTGGCATATCTAACAGAATGAAAGGGAATGCCATTTACAGAAATACAAAACACAGAAGATTAGTTGGGGAGAAGAATCAGAACAGAATTGGGTACAACATTTGAATTTGAAGTGCCTTTGAAATATCCAACTGGAGCTGCCAAGTAGGAATAGAATAGATAAACCTGGAGATCAAAGGAGAGGATGGGGCTAAAAGTAAAATTTCATGTAGTATCTGCAAAAAAAAAAAAGATAATTGAAGCTATGAAAGAGAATTAGATTCTCTGGGGAGAAAGTATCAAGTGAAAAGATAAACAGGCATAAATTAACATGTAATGGGTTGGATTAAGAGAAGGACACTGAAAAGGAGATAGAGAATGAGCAGACAGAGATGCAAAGTGAAAATTATTACAAGCCAAGAGAAGACAATATTTCAATAAAGAGGGAGTGGTAAGCACTATTAAATACTGGTAAGAGGAAAAAAAGACCCCCTCAAATTGTTGATGGTCATTATTGATTCATTGAAAACATTAGGAAGAGAGATTTTGATGAAGCAATAGGGCAGGAACCATATTGAAACAGTTTGAGGAGTTAGTGAGAGATGAGAAAATTGTGACAATAAACATTTTCTCAAATATTTGATGGTAAAGAGATAAAATGAGAGGCTAGCTGAAGGCTTTTTTTTTTTTTTCCCACGACTTGAGAGATCTGAATAGAGAATTTAGTCACAAGAGAAATGTTGACTCTGGAAGGAGAGAGACTGTAATTGCTAATATATGCATGCTAAGTCACTTCAATTGTGTCCAACTGTTTGTGACCCTACGGACTGTAGCTCGCTAGGCTCCTCTGTCCATGGAATTCTCCAGGTAAGAATACTGGACTGGGTTGTCATTTCCTTCTCCAGGGAGTCTTCCTGAGGATCAAACCCTCGTCTCTTACGTCTCCTGCATTGGCAGGTGGGTTCTTTACCACTAGTGCCACCTGGGAAGCCCAATTGCTAGTGTAAACTTTCCCAAAAGGTCAACAAGAAGAGGAATCTGAACAGTGGGGAAAGGGCTATCCTTAGTGAAGGGGCAACTTCTCTGTAGTGACCTAAGCTGAAGGTGGATGAAAAGGGTCCAGATAAAGACAGATCTGCAATGTTTGATGCTAGGAAGATGGGGAAATTCCTTACCATGACTTTATTTTTTTTTTGAAAATTCAGAACAGAATCATCAGTTGAGAATAAATGGGCAGGAAAAACTGGAAGTTAAGGAAAGTGTAGAATGGTGGGAGAATTCAGAGAAAGGTAGATTTAGGAAAAAGCAACAAAAATAGTAAGGTTGTCAGCTTCGTTATGTGGAACACATACTGGAGCCATGTGTTCTGTTGTATTTTTTTCAGGAGCATATGACTTCCCAGATGCAGGCAGAGAGTCTGAATAACTGAGTTCTTCCAGGTTTGGAACTTGTCAGACATAAACACTAGGAAGAGAGAACATCAAGTGGGTCTGGGGTATAAGCAAAAATGTTTAAAAAATGATCACAGTGAAATCTAAATTGGACAAGTGAACAGTGGAAGAAAGGAAAGAATTAATGGACTGTGAAACAGCAGAGAAGCTGTGCTCTGCAAGACTCTGTGAAATTGAAGAAGGCTGGTATTCAGCCAACAAATATTTGTGCCAAGACTGGTTGAGGTATTCATAAAACAGAGGTAAATAAAATAGATGCTCTAAAATGAGTGCCTTCACAGAGTTCACTTTTTAGGCTAGTGAGACAGTTAAATAAAATATATTGTGCATTGAATGGTGTAAGAGCTAGAAATGAAAATAGAACAGAGAAGGGACACAAAGAATATGTGTGTAAGTTGTGTATGTTGGGCAGTGAGGATTGGTAGGTTGGATTATAACAGTGTGACCAAAGAAACAGAAGTAGTTGAAAATCAGGCAGAAAGGACTGAGGATAGTTGTTAAATAGGAAGATTTGGGAATTTAGTGTCATTGGAGATGGAACAGTTTTTGATGACAAGGTTCAAGGTGTGGCCCTAGGAATAGGTGACTGAGGAGGAGTGAAGGTCCCTGGAGGTTGAGATCTATGAACTAAGGATCCAGCATTTAAATGAGTTGATGACAATATTGCAGAAGTTAGGACGAAGGTGGAATCTATTCTAGGCGTCAATGGCATGAAAGAATGAGTGGAACAAAGTAGAGATATTAGGAGGTAAGGGGTTAAAAACAAGATAGATGAGAGATGATGATACAGCTGAATAAAGTGCTTTTCAGAGGAGAGGTTTCTCTGCCTTTTGATTACAAATTTGCTTAAGAAAATAACAATAGAGCATAAGAGGTGGTCTGAACCAGAAACGGGAGCAATAGACTAATTTTCTATTTTGTAAATAGTACTATGTCATGGTACTACGTCAATAGTGCCATGCAAAGATGGACACAATAAAGGACAGAAATGGTATGGGCCTAACAGAAGCAGAAGATATTAAGAAGAGGTGGCAAGAATACACAAAACAACTGCACAAAAATGATCTTCAGGACCCAGATAACCACGATGGTGTGATCACTCACCTAGAGTCAGACATCTTGGAATACAGAGTCAAGTGGGGTTTGGGAAACATCACTATGAACAGAGCTAGTGGAAGTGATGGGAATGCCAGTTGAGATATTTCAAATCCTAAAATATGATGCTGTGAAAGTGCTGCCCTTGATACGCCAGCAAATTTGGAAAACTCAGCAGTGGCCACAATACTGGAAAAGGTCAGTGTGCATTCCAATCCCAAAGAAAAGCAATGCCAAAGAACATTCAAACTACCACACAATTACACTCATGTCACATGCTAGTAACATAATGCTCAAAATTCTCCAAGCCAGGCTTCAACAATATGTGAACTGTGAACTTCCAGATGTTCAAGCTGGTTTTAGAAAAGGCAGAGGAACCAGAGATCAAATTGTCAACATCCATTGGATCATAGAAAAAGCGAGAGTTCCAGAAAAACATCTACTTCTGCTTTATTGACTATGCCAAAACCTTTGACTGTGGGGATCACAAGAAACTGTGGAAAATTCTTGAAGAGATGGGAATACCAGACCACTTGATCTGCCTCTTGAGAAATCTGTATGCAGGTCAGGAAGTAACAGTTAGAACTGGACATGGAACAACAGACTGGTTCCAAATAGGAAAAGGAGTACGTCAAGGCTGTATATTGTCACCCTGCTTATTTAACTTATACGCAGAGTACATCATGAGAAACGCTGGGCTGAATGAAGCACAAGCTGGAATCAAGATTGTCAAGATATGTATCAATAATCTCAGATATGCAGATGACACCACCCTTATGGCAGAAAGTGAAGAACTAAAAAGCCTCTTGATGAAAGTGAAAGAGGAGAGTGAAAAAGTTGGCTTAAAACTCAACATTCAGAAAACTAAGATCATGGAATCCGGTCCCATCACTTCATGGCAAATAGATGGGGAAACAGTGGAAACATTGACAGACTTTATTTTGGAGGGCTCCAAAATCACTGCAGATGGTGACTGCAGCCATGAAATTAAAAGACTTGCTCCTTGGAAGAAAAGTTATGACTAACCTAGACTGCATATTAAAAAGGAGAGACATTGCTTTGCCAGCAAATATCAGTCTAGTCAAGGCTATGGTTTTTCCAGTAGTCATGTATGGTTATGAGAGTTGGACTATAAAGAAAGCTGAGCACTGAAGAATTGATTCTTTTGAACTGTGGTGTTGGAGAAGACTCTTGAGAGTCCCTTGGACGGCAAGGAAGTCCAACCCATCCATCCTAAAGGAAATCAGTCCTGAATATTCATTGGAAGGACTGATTGAAGCTGAAGCTCCAATACTTTGGCCACCTGATGCGAAGAACTGACTCATTGGAGAAGAGATACTGGGAAAGATTGAAGGCAGGAGGAGAAGGGGACGAGAGAAGATGAGATGGTTGGATGGCATCACCGACTCAATGGACATGAGTTTGAGCAAGCTCTGGGAGTTGGTGATGGACAGGGAGGCCTGGCTTGCTGCAGTCCATGAGGTTGTAAAGAGTTGGACATGACTAAGTGACTGAACTGAACTGAACTATGTCCATCTCATTATATTAAACGAAATAATGTATAGAAAGTGTTTAGCATTGTTTTTGCATAATAAACACTCAATATAATAATTTTGATTATCATTTGTTATTTAGGTAAACTGATTCTTTGATAAAATTCATGTCATTTTTTTCTTTCAGGTAAACATATAGGCTCAAATTAGAAATCATTAATGGAAACTTTCCTTTTGAAGTGTTTTGGACTTACCTTACATGCATCTACTTTTCCTTCCATGAATCCGGCACACAACATTCCTGAAGTTATCATGCCATCATATACATCCTTTCTGTTACACACCTCAGTGCTTATGGTTTCTACCCTGGCTTGCCGTAGTTTATTTTGTGTTGGTCCTATTACACAAACAAAAGAAAAAACAAAACACATGTTCTTTGAACACAGCTATATCTAAGACTCAGAAGACACATGAGTTGTATATTCTTAGGAGTAAAAGCATTAGATTTTTCATTATTAACGATTGCCTAATTTTATTTTCTGTGGCATAAATGTCTACATGCAAGGAAACAGTACACATATATGTGCTGGTGGTGGTTTAGTTGCTGTCGTGTCTGACTCTTGCGTATTTGTGGACCTTCAAAAGTTCTTTGAACCCTCAAAACTACACACAGTATTGTGTGTATATGACTTTTTTTCATGATTTTCCACATAAGGAAGTTGAGGCTCAGAGAAGTTCATTGATTTTCCAAAATCTACTCAAGTATAAACCAGGATACAAACCGCACAGGTCTGTTTGCCCAGCTCTATGCTACACAGCGTTATTTCAGAATGTCTCAAAGCATGAGAAACAAAGCAAATGCTGAAGATATACCAACAATATGACACCAGCAGAGAAGAAGGCCAGTGGTTAGGAGGAAAAAATACTGCGTACGTTAGTCTCAAAACATTCACAAACCACTTCCATGTTTATGACCATGGTATATCCTCATTAAAATTAGGAAGAATTTAAACCAGAAAAAAAAAAGCATATGAAGTATACACAAGCCAGGAGTGTTTATATCTGGTGACTATACAATTTGTAGTAATTTACTTTCCTGTACTCCCATAGCATTTTGTTCCTTCTTAGAGTACCCAGAACCATCTGTTCATCTTATCCATGTTATTGAACTCTCCTCTGCCCCACGACTGCTCCAAATAATTGTGAACTCCTCAGGGATGGGTATATGATTCCTTTTACTTTTTTTTACTTTAACACACAGCACCTTGTTCTTCTCAGAGTCATACTTTCCTTCTCCAGCGGATTTTTCTGACCAAGGGATCAAATCTGGGTCTACTGCACTGCAGGCAGATTCTTTACCATCGGAGCCACCAGGGAAGCCCATACATATTAGAAGCATGAACATTTTAATGAAAAGTCTAAAGAGGTATCTCCTAGATGGCACATTAGATGCCAAGATAAATTTGCACTAAGTAAATTACATTGAACAACTCACCATCATCTACAATGGATCCAAATCCTGTGACAAATACACCTGTTTTAGGTGGCAACTTTATGGATGAATCTGGGAGGCAAACTCTCTGAACTACATTTGAAAACTCAACTCGGGTATCAAGCTGAGCCAAAGCAATGTCATTTTCATTTGTTTCTTTATGGTAATTTTCATGAATGATAATTTTCCTCAAACTTCGTTTCACTGCAGGTGGTGTTATAGTTATACCAAAAGTAACGATCCATCTATTTGGGTCTTTATTTCTGCAAAAAAATAAAGAATATGATTAGTTATACTTAACTGTATCCTCTAAAAACAGTTGAGACAGTATTCTCTGCAACTATTGGAATTATGTCCCTGAAAAATTCCTATAGCGAGAGAATTTGCAATTGATGGCCTTATGTAAAGAAAGAGGTTAAAATACTGATGATACAAGTGAGAGTAGGAAAGCTCTTAAAATATTTCATAAGCTCTAAAATTTAAAAAATACAATAGCTAAGTGGAATTTCATGCTGCAGCTGGAATAATAATAATGGGTACTATACAATTAGTTTCCCACATTTTAATTCTAACATTTTAATTTAACATTTTAATGTTAAATTAACATTTAATTTTGTTCATTAGAAACTCTTCAAATTTGATTTTTTTCTCTAATTTCAGTGAAGTGTATAGAAATTAATTTTTATCTGTTTTGGACATTATCACCCTAAGGGGCATTTCCTTCTGTATGAGACATTCTCTCCATTCTTATTTTATGATTTAACCTGTTGACTCTTGTTTACTGGGTCTTATCTTGATCTTTGAGACAAAGTGTAATTTGTCTTCTTCACAAACCCTCATGTGTATACAGGATTATTTCTCCACCCAGTGCCCATACCCTGCCCCAATACTCAAGGGCTAAAAGCAGCCTTAACTCATCGCTGTGCTGTTAGAGCTCCCACTACCCTTTCATCTGCCCTGGTCAGTCCCTCTTACTATTTTTGAGGCTTTCCCTTAACACAGATGCTTTTCTCTACCATGAGATTACACTACAAGCAAATTCTGCATCCTTCTATCATCTCTTTACTCCCTGTTCTACCCTAAACCTCAGTTCCCTGTTTGTCTAATCAGCCCTTTCAAGAATGACAAAAATATGTAGAAACTTGAATTCTCTCTGTAAAGGAAAATTATGTAAAAGGAAATTACACATAAGAGAATTTAAAGGGAATTTCCCTGTTCATGCAGGATTACTGTGCTGGTGAATCATAAAGCTTTAAGTGTAATGAAAAACCTGAAAGATCAGTGGCTTTCAAAGTACTCTGTACTGCCCCAGGGATAAGCAGGCAGAGCCTAGGGGCCAAGGAATTGGGGTATGCGGGGGAGGGGGGGGGTCTTCTCTCAGCTGCTCTACTTATTTACACTTTAAAGGAAGGTTTAATTGCTGATAGTAGTCTCTTATGATCCTTTGTATTTCTGTGTTGTCTGTTGTGATCTCTCCATTTTCATTTCTAATTTTATTGATTTGATTTTTCTCCCTTTGTTTCTTGATGAGTCTGGCTAATGGTTTGTCAATTTTATTTATCCTTTCAAAGAACCAGCTTGTAGCTTTGTTGATTTTTGCTATGGTCTCTTTTGTTTCTTTTGCATTTATTTCTGCCCTAATTTTTAAGATTTCTTTCCTTCTACTAACCCTGGGGTTCTTCATTTCTTCCTTTTCTAGTTGCTTTAGGTGTAGAGTTAGATTATTTATTTGACTTTTTTCTTGTTTCTTGAGGTATGCCTGTATTGCTATGAACTTTCCCCTTAGCACTGCTTTTACAGTGTCCCACAGGTTTTGGGTTGTTGTGTTTTCATTTTCATTTGTTTCTATGCATATTTTGATTTCTTTTAATGCATATGTATGGAATTTAGAAAGATGGTAACAATAACCTTGTATGCGATACAGCAAAAGAGACACAGATGTATTGACTCTGTGGGAGAGGGAGAGGGTGGGATGATTTGGGAGAATGGCATTGAAACATATATAATATCATATATGAAACGAATCACCAGTCCAGGTTCGATGCATGATATTGGTTGCCTGGGGCTGGTGCACTGGGATGACCCAGAGGGATGGTACAGGGAGGGAGGAGGGAGGGGGGTTCAGGATGGGGAACACGTGTATACCTGTGGCAGATTCATGTTGATGTATGGCAAAACCAATACAATATTGTAAAGTAATTAACCTCCAATTAAAATAAATAAATTTATATTTAAAAATAATAAAGGAAGATTTAATTCAAAGCAGAAATCTTAAGGATGAAGCATTCATTTGAAAACTAGAATTCTGGAATCTACAAAGACATATTACTTCAGTCCTTAAGGATCTTGTAAACCAACTGAGTAGACAAAACAGAAATACCTATCTCTTCATGCATGAAAAACCAGAAAGGGAGACTCAAGTAATAGGCACAGTTCAGCATGCTTTGCAGATAAGAACACTGAAATTCAGAAATTAAATGACTTGGCCAGGTACATGATGTATTCAGCTGGTTAGTGTCAGAGACAGATGGCCGAGGTCTCATGATATCCTGTCAAGAACTTTTCCCTATATACAGTTGTTTCACAAAGACAGGGATCATTTTTTCATGGGCATAAAGGTACTAACATTTGTCTTAAATATGATTTTTAAAATATAGTATTTCTGTAGGAAAAAACATAAAAATTTAAAAAGTATTTGGATAATTGTGATACTGTCTTCAAAGTACCCTTCTTTTTCCTTCACAATAGTGCACTTCATCATGCAATTATATGAAATTATATCACATGCAAAATTGATCCCTTCCTCTCCAGAATCATTATAATTTTAAACTCTTTATTATTATTGGCATAAAATATGCTATTACAGTTCTCACATTAAAAAAATAAATTCCTCCTTAGAATCCACAGCCACTCTGGACTATCAAATTTCTCTGCTCCCATTCATTTAAAAACTCCTTGAAAGTGGGGTCTAAACTCACTACATCCAATCCTTCTCTTTCTTTTCTCTCTTGAATTCATTCTCACCCCTATCACATCATCACAATTTCTTTGATCAAGATCACCAGTTATCTCTGCTTTATCACACTCAATGGCCAGTCCCTCTATATGTCTGCCCACACAGAAATGGCACTGGACCTGCTAGAACATGGATCTCAGTCTATATAGCTTGTATTCTTCACTCAATAGTTAAAGACTTTACATTCTGAGCTTATTTCTTTTTAATTTATGTAAGCAAGCATCAGTTATAAATTTTAAAAATGTATGAAAAATGGAGGACTATATGAGCATGAAAAAATCATAAAGCCTTGAAAAGTTAGTGAGACTCAAGTTTACCTGAGCACAATGATATTACTGAGGTTGTAAATACGTACATGTGAATCCCTTTTCTCTTTTTTCATGAGACAGTGACAATCACCTTAAATCCATTAGGTCATTCTCATCACACATCTGCTCCATAAATAAAGGTGTAGGCATCTTAGAACAATTTGGGTGTTACCCTTAGAAGGATGATCAAGCACCACTTAGACTCACCAAGGATAGTTTCTTCTGAAAGGGTATGTGAACAGTGTCATTGGCCAGGACCTTTTTCAGAACTTTTGTCTTTTGAGGGTTTAAAAGGAAAAACTCTCTGTACCCTGATGTTGAAACCTCAGGGAAAAAAGATAGTGTGTCCCTGATCTTGGGCAATAGCGTGCCTGTGCATGTCTGTGTATGTGAAGTGATATAGCTGAGTGTTAAGAGTTACAACTGTGAAAGCCCAACAGGGAGCTCTTTTCAGGTTTTGTATGACCCATCTTCCACACTGTGAGGGCAGTGATATAGGTTGGTAGATTTCTCCCACCATCCACACACCTCTCTAGTCCAGAAAAGCCCACATGAAATGAAGTGAAAGTCGCTAAGTCATGTCTGACTCTTTGTGACCCCATAGAATTTTCCAGGCCAGAATACAGGAGTGGGTAGCCTTTCCATTCTCCAGGGGATCTTCCCAACTCAGGAATTGAACGCAGGTCTCCTGCATTGCAGGTGGATTCTTTACCAGCCCACATGGTTCTTGGATAATTGGAAGCTGTTGCTGCTAAGTCGCTTCAGTTGTGTCTGACTCTGTGCGACCCCATAGATAGCCCACCAGGCTCCTCCGTCCCTGGGATTCTCCAGGCAAGAATACTGGAGTGGGTTGCCATTTCCTTCTCCAATGCATACATATGTGCTAAGTTGCCTCAGTCATGTCCTACTCTGTGCGACCCTATGGACAGCAGCCCATCAGGTTCCTCCATCCACAGGATTCTCCAGGCAAGAATACTGGAGTGGGCTGCCATTTCCTTCTCTCCCTTATTAAGGGAGAGCTTCAAAAATGATACCTTTGCTTTTTTTTTTTTTCCTATAAGTGGTGGTGGATGTTGATAGTTGGAGGATAGATGAAATAATTTTTTAAAAGTGAAAGTGGAAGAATTTTCCTTAAATATACATAAGTTTAAATTTGTACATGTATAATAGTCTTTAAAATAATTTATGATGTAGTAGAAAAAGATCGCATAGTTTCATGATGCTACATACAAGGAACAGATGGTATGAGTCACAAGAATGGCTCTTTGGTTTGGTTTTCACCAAACCAAACATGATATATATTGAGAGAAGGGTGAGGGGATGAGTTCGATTGGGGCATGGAGCAGCCATAATGCATTTAGGGGATAGCGTCCATCTAGAGTGGAGTAGAGGATAATTTGGTGAGATTGGACTTTTCCCAGGCACTAAATTGATGGTAATTAATAACTGAGTAAGCAAGACTCACAAGAGCTCTAATAAACTTACCGGCGGAAGCAGTGAGCTGCCGTGAGCAGCCACGTGTTACTAATGAGGCTGGCTCCACACTGATGGCCAGCCCCTATGAGCTGGAGGCTGGCCTGCCACGGCCACTCCCCTTCCAGAGCTGCTTCACTTCCTTGGACAATTCTTTCAGTAGACGCAAATGCTGGTAATGGCATGTATGAAGGTGTCATCCTTATTCCACAGCCTGTCACAGAAACAAGTGTTACCTTGATTTCATGAAAACAAGGGGAAAAAAGCACACCCTGATTTGCATTGGGCACAGATGCTTAGAGGGTCCATTGAACCTGTTGCTCTTTAACCCATTTCTAGCACTCAGTCTCTGGGGTTATTTTCTAGGGGTGCTACTATTCCCAGAGAGGTACAAAAGAAATATTTACCAACATTTCAAGGTATCCAAACCAGAATGAACTTCTGCCTCTATATGGAGCATATACAGATGAATAGATAAATAAATAATTTAAGAGCATAAAAATGTGTAGATCCTCTGCTGAGAGTTTTCGATACATGTGTAGCAAAACACTTTTTAAATGAGAAAACTCAGCCCGGGAAAAAGAACATAAATTACTGAAGGTAACACAGCTGGCAAGAGACAGAGTTGTATATTGGAAGGATTAGAAGGATCTAAGTCGAAATTTATATTCTTACTACTGAGAGAGTGCAACACTGAATGTCAGCCATGATTCTGCCTTGACACAAATCTGTACATTGTCTTCGAAAAGCCCTGAATTTTAACCATCTTAAATATTAATGAGTATCTTGCTTTTCTAAAATTTAAAAAGACTAGTTTTTTTTTTTAACATATTCTGATTCCCTGATAACAAATTCTCAGTTGATTAGACTTCAACCCTAAATAATACCTGGAAGTGTATTAGTATACTTTATTAATGTGTCTTCTAATTATTAATGTTTATATTTTTATTAACAATACACTTTTTTTTTAGTTTTATTTTATTTTTAAACTTTACAATATTGTATTAGTTTTGCCAAATATCGAAATGAATCCGCCACAGGTATACCCGCGTTCCCCATCCTGAACCCTCCTCCCTCCTCCCTCCCCATACCCTCCCTCTGGGTCGTCCCAGTGCACCAGCCCCAAGCATCCAGTACCGTGCATCGAACCTGGATTGGCGACTCGTTTCATACATGATATTATACATGTTTCAATGCTATTCTCCCAAATCTCCCCACCCTCTCCCTCTCCCACAGAGTCCATAAGACTGATCTATACATCGGTGTCTCTTTTGCTGTCTCGTACACAGGGTTATTGTTACCATCTTTCTAAATTCCATATATATGTGTTAGTATACTGTATTGGTGTTTTTCTTTCTGGCTTACTTCACTCTGTATAATAGGTTCCAGTTTTATCCATCTCATTAGAACTGATTCAAATGTATTCTTTTAATGGCTGAGTAATACTCCATTGTGTATATGTACCATAGCTTTCTTATCCATTCATCTGCTGATGGGCATCTAGGTTGCTTCCATGTCCTGGCTATTATAAACAGTGCTGCCATGAACATTGGGGTACACGTGTCTCTTTCCCTTCTGGTTTCCTCAGTGTGTATGCCCAGCAGTGGGATTGCTGGATCATAAGGCAGTTCTATTTCCAGTTTTTTAAGGAATCTCCACACTGTTCTCCATAGTGGCTGTACTAGTTTGCATTCCCACCAACAGTGTAAGAGAGTTCCCTTTTCTCCACACCCTCTCCAGCATTTATTGCTTGTAGACTTTTGGATCGCAGCCATTCTGACTGGCATGAAATGGTACCTCATAGTGGTTTTGATTTGCATTTCTCTGATAATGAGTGATGTTGAGCATCTTTTCATGTGTTTGTTAGCCATCTGTATGTCTTCTTTGGAGAAATGTCTATTTAGTTCTTTGGCCCATTTTTTGATTGGGTCATTTATTTTTCTGGAGTTGAGCTGTAGGAGTTGCTTGTATATTTTTGAGATTAGTTAACAATACACTTTTTTAAAAAGAGGTTTTATTCAGGAACAGATTAAAAAATAGTTGCTTGAAATCATATTTATAAATTTATCATAATTCCATCATGTAGAGTTTCTCCATTAATATGGTGCCACATCAGTAGAGTCTAATGCTTACTCTCCCAATTTCCCCTAAAAATAAATGTCAAGGTAATAATAATAAAAATAATATCTACTAGTTATGATCCAGACCCTGTACATAGTGTTACATACACTTGCCCTAATTTTAATAACTCTGTTACTATCTCTCTATGTTATTAGATGTTATTATCCTCAGACTGAAAATGAAAAATTTGAGTCTATGGTATTACTCAAAGGCAAAAGGAACAAAATCACCAAAAATTAAGGAAAGATAAGAAAAAAGTATATACATTTTGGAGGTAATTTTCAGTAACTGCAGTATTCAGTGGGTTGGTTTAAAAAACAACTTCTTGGACTGCCCAACCTATTTCTTTGAACCAGAACTCTGTGGAGAGCCCTAACAATTCTGACAAAGCCACTGATATTGTGATTTTCCACACCAGAAGTAAAGCTGTAATTCACCAGTCCCTCGCCAAACAGAAGCTCTAGTTTGAACCTTCCAGTCGTGACCCATTAACTCTTTTCTCTATGTATGCATTCAGAAGCCACAATGCCTGCACACCGTCTTATCTAGGAACACAGGAAAGATGAAACGTTCTATGAAAATGTGGTTATTTGGTGCAATGGTCTGAATGTGTACTCCCCATAGTTGAAATCTCTAACCCTTAAAGGTGGTGGTATTAGTAGGTACAGCCTTCCAGAGGTGCTTAAGTCATGAGAGTGGAGCTCTCATGAATGGGTCAGTACCTTATAAAATAGTCTGCAGAGGAATCTCTAGCCCCTTCCACCACTTGACTGAACAGCAAGAATCTATGAGTAGGAAGTGGGCCCTCACCTCACAACAATCTCGGACTTCTAGTCTCCGGAACTATTAGCAATATATTTCTGCTGTTTATATACTACCCAGTCCGTGGTAGGTGTTTTTTTATAGTGCTGTGATTGGACTTATGAAAAGGAATTTAAACAGAGAATGACAGAGAACTGGCACCAGTGAATGCTGGAGCTGATGGTGCCCTAAAGTGGGTGGTTGATGTAGTTTTAATATACTCTGTTCTTAAAATCTGAATTTAATCCTGCATCTAACTGTATGGCATGGCTAAGATCCTCTAAATCAGATGATATATAAACTTAGAAGACAGACATATCACTGAAAATTTTCCTCAGAAATTTTCAGAACTTGTGCTTGGTATCAGCAAAGATAGTCAAGAAAACATGACCTTAATAAAACAAAGGTAGCCAAACATAAGGGGAAAATATACTCTGATAAGAGTACACACAACAAAAGATCTGTATGTCAATCAAGAAAATTCAAGAAATCACAGAAATGTCATAACAGATAATAAATCCACATAGAAGAAGAGAAAATGTGACACCAGACAATTGAGGTAAGTGGTTGTCAGGAGTATAGATCAGATGAGATCTTTCATAATGCACTGAAACTGAACTGGAACTAGAAATAATGATTGTCATAGAGTTCAGTAAATGGACATTCAGATAATAAATCATTTGTGTTCCTGAGGAAGAAAAAAAAAAAAACCAAACCAATTAAAACAGAGTCAATCATCAAATTTATAAAGGAAGAATATTTTTCCAGGATGAGAAAAAACAGTGTACAAGTTGAAAATCTCATAGTGTCCCAGACAAGGTTCAGTGTCAAATACACATCTAGATCTCTTGACAAAAAAAAAAAATAATGTTATAGGATAAAGATTTCCTACCTTCTTCCAGGAACCAAAAAGATAACCTAAAAGAATAAAAATCACACCAGCCTTAGACTTCTGCTCTATAACAAAACACTAGAAGAAGGTGGAATGATATGTATATAGTTATTTGAGAAAATTTATGACCCAAGAATCCTATAATACATAAAGATAAAGGCAATGGAAAAGAGATTCTGATATATGCAATTTCTCAAAAATACACCATCTATGTAGTTGTCTTATTGAAAAATAACCTAAAGATACAGTTTAGCAAGCAAAAGGGTGAATTTAAATCAAGACTCAAGAAAGGGAAATAGTAAAAGTATAACAAAAGACTTTGATCCTGAAGCTGAAGTTCCGACACTTTGGCCACCTAACATGAAGAGCTGACTCACTGGAAAAGACCCTGATGCTGGGAAAGATTGAAGGCAAAAGGAGAAGAGAGCGTCAGAGGATGAGATGGTTAGATAGCATCACTGACCCAATAGACACGAATCTGAGCAAAGTCTGGGAGATAGTGAAGGACAAAGAAGCCTAGCATATTTCTGTCCTTTGGGTCACAAAGAATCAGACATGGTTTAGTGACTGAACAACAATCAAGCAAGAGACTTTAGTGATGGATAAATGACTGTGACTGTTGGGATAAAATGGAACATATTGTTTTGAAAAAGATTAGTAATAGAGTATGTAAAGTTTGTGCTGGTGCTCAGTCATGTCTGACTCTTTGCAACCTCATGGAATGTAGCCCTCCAGCTCCTCTGTCCATTGGATTGTCCAGGCAAGAATACTGGAATGGTTTGCCATTTCCTCCTCAAGGGGATCTTCCTGACCCAGGGATCGAGCCTGTATCTCCTGTGTTTTCTGCATTGGCACATGGATTCTTTACCTCCGAGTCACCTAGAAAGTCCATGTAAAGATTAGTGATAAGTAAAATGTGAAATTGGTCTTCCCAGGTGGCTCTAGTGGTAAAGAATCCACCTGCCAATGCAACAGACATAGAGATGCAGGTTTCATCCCTGGGTAGGGAAGATTTCCTGGGGAAGGGCATGTTAACCCATGCCAGTATTCTTGTCTGGAGAATCCCATGGACAGAGGAACCTGGAGGGCTATGGGCCATAGGGTCACCAAGAGTTGAACAAGACTAATGGAACTTAGCACATATGCATGCAAGATGTTAGAAATATAGCTACATATGTTATGTATGTAATATCAAGAATACTATATAATTTTTTACCACATTCTGTAAGTCAAAACACTAAAAATTGTATTTGGTGTAAATGTATAAATTTAAATGTCTTAAAATGTCAACAGTAATAAAACATAATAAAAAGATTAAGTGGTTTACAACAGAAAAAAACAACTCGGTATTACTGTTATGATCATTTTGAAATACAGATATCAAATAATTATACATTGTATGTTCAAAACTAATACAATGTTATATCAATTATACCTCATAAAAGAATGTGGTAAATTCTACTTGCAACTCTCTGGGCTTTTATTATTTATCTTTGCTATGAAATAGACAGTTAATCATGGGCTTTGGAACTTACGACTGTTGAGAAAATTCCTCATCTTTTTGTTGTCGATAGCTGAAATAAACAAAACATGAATTAGTTGGTGGAAGTGTATGTTCCTATTTTCATGTGATTTTGTTCAAATGGTTACTATAAAATGCCTATTGCCCAAAGAATCCATATAAGATATTTTTTGTAACCAAGAAATATATAAATAACCCTCTACTCTGATTTGGTTCAAAATGTATAATTTTACTCTAAAAAGGTAACATTTTGTCTTCTGATTTTCACTAAGAAACCAAAAAACGGAAGTTAGGAAATGAGGAGAGAATGATTAGGATAAATGTCCATGGCTGATTTCTGTGGGACCTCCAATAAAACTAAGGGAAACAACCTCTATTCCCATCACAACTGGTGTTCGCTGTAGCAGTTGGACTAACCTATGTGTGTTAGGCATATGCCTGGAAGCCAGGTTGATAGGCATCCCAGGTCCCTCACAGACCAATTCCCAGGCCTTTGACTACAAAGAGTGGGAACTTGATCATTGCAGGTTGATGGCTTCTCTCACTGAGGATGACTCTCACAGCGAACACGGTGGAAGTCAGCAGGTACTGGAGGCATGAAGGTCTCTTGTATACAGCCAGCCCCCTATCTCTCCCTCCACTTTACGTCTCCCTTCTGTGACACCTTTTCCCCTTCAAACTTATCTTAGTGTTTCTTTATAGTCAGTTTCATTTGATTGGGGTGGTTTGGTATTTGTTTTATTTGTTAGAAAGTAGGAAAGTATATCATATTTTCCACAATAATACTGACATTTCCATAAGGGGAATGTGAGCCCCAAATCCTATTAGAAGTCTCCTGGACATTTTACTTCTCTTTATTTAGTGTGAGCTTTGTATTGCAGAAGAAAATGTATGTGGTAGAATTTTGGTTATCAAGGATGGTCATAGAATATCATTTAATATTAAAAGTCAGTATACATGTATATATATATATAATGTACATGTAATAAATGTATATTTATTTATAAATATAATAATAAAAAGTCAGTATACATGACCAGGAAGGCTGAAAAATGATTTTTAAAATTGTAAAATAAGAAACTCTACAATTTTAATTTATGGTGGATATTTTACTTTAGCTTACATAATCATGTGTTAGGCACAATTATATTACCAGGAATTGAGATTTAGTTTGACATTGCCATTTACAGAGTGCTGGAAAATGCCATGTTTTTCTTTGGAATATAATTGATTTAAAAATAAAGGTGGATACCATATTCTTAATCATTTCTTATTACTCTATGAAGAAGTTATCACTGTTGTGTATGGGGATTCTATCAAAATGTATTTAAAGGATTTTCCTGGTTTTCTAACAACAGAGAAATTAGACAATCTGTTTTTTAAATTCATAGTTGTTGGGAGGGGAAAAGATTCAAGATTTAAAGGACAAGTCTTATTTTTTGGTATTAAATCAGAAGCAACCACATTTGGAAATACTTAATTAGAAACAATGAACAGAGTTGGAATGCCTAATGCCTGTGAGACATATGCTAGAGTTCAGGGGGAGGAATAAGAAAATAAAAAGACACAGTCCCTGATCTTGGCACTTATAGTCTTATTTGAAATACATTATTTTACTTTCTCTAATTTTGTGTTGGTACAGAAAAACAGAAATGTCTCTCAGTTTGGATTCCCACTGGCTGTGAGGCAGTTTTAGTTTTACTTTCATAACCTTTGAGCTCCATTTTTTTTCTGCTTTTGGGGGAAAATGAAATGACAGCTTTTCTGAGTTTGTATTGTGAAGAATCTGTGAGGAGATGACTAAAATTGTTTTAAATTGGAAATAAGCTAGAGAGAATCTCTTTATGGTTCATGTTAATGCTTCTTCCAACAGGCTTCAACCTTCATAAAGATTCTGTTTCTTTGATACTATGGAAGCTAACCCCCAGAACTGGCCTCTGGGAGTCAGGATACCTGTGCTTTAATACCGCCCCTGCCCCGCCCCCCCGCCGCCAACGCTTGCAGGTCCCATGTTTGACACCTTCCCTGAGTCTGTGAAGTGAAGTGAAGTCACTCAGTCGTGTCCGACTCTTTGCGACCCCATAGACGGTAGCCTACCAGGCTCCTCCATCTGGTGCAATTAATGCCTACCCTTTCATGCTTTTGAAAAGATCCAACATGAAAATTCACATACGGGGTGAATTAAAAACCCATAGTGATGCCCAAGTTAAATATGAAAAAAAAAATCATAAAACTAGACTTTACCTCATAGCGAATTTTTATTTTAGTTTTAATCCACACTGACATACATTCACCAAGGGTGAATTCTTGAAATGAGAGAATACATTGACCTGAATTCTTATGAAAAATACAAAGAGGATTGTGAAGGGAGGGAACCACAAAGATGGTAAAAGGACTTACGTGTGAGTGTAAATGATGGTTTGTATATAGTCAAAGGCATCGGTTCTCTCTTCAGACTTTGATATAGAATCCTTTCAATTTTTTTCCTGACTTGCTCAGCACTATCAGTAGATGGGAATCGAAACACAAGCACCATATGAATGTTCATACCATTTTGATCTGGACTAAAGAGGAAAAAGCAGATAGAGGTAATCATAATAAAGTCAGTTCTCTAACCAGGAACTATTTTTACACGTTATGATTCACACTAGATTTAAAGAAACATAGTGAGTGGCATGTGTGCGTATCAGATTTTTAAATGATCTCTAGGAATACCGGCTAAGATAAATAGCTGGAAAAAACATTATTCTTGCCTCTAACTTAGCTCACCATCTAGCTGTGAGATAATTTTAGTTTCATAACCTTTTTGAACTTCAGAAAGAGGAGGTTGTGGGAGGAGGAGAGGTTCGTGAAATCATGCTTTACACGTGCACTTAGGTGATTCGCTTTTTAAGGGATTCTGAACCAAGTTGTAACCAAGGTCATTATTCCTCAGTTGTGGTGTGGCAAAGACAATGCTTTGTATTCACCAAACCCTTCTTCTAAGCTTTGCCTTCTAAGCAAGAGCTAAATTTCATTTCCTCGCCTTCCTTGCAGTTTATTGAAACTCTCTAGTGAATCCTGGACAGTGAAATGTGGGGAGAAACGATGTACCTGCTCCCAGACCTGGCCCTGGAAGACTTCCTGTACCATCCTCCATGCTTTCACTCTTCCCTTATTCGCCACCCAGAGATTCAGTGGGCAAGTCCATTCTACAATCCCAATCATCCCTACACCCACTTATGCCACGTCTGTTTGGACTGCACCATGGAAATTAAATAGATCTTTATTGTGTTGAGCCATTGGTATTTTGGGGCTTGGTAGTCAGTTAATATGAGTTTGAAACATGGATGATTAAAGAAAGCAATTATAAAAGGAGATCATTTGATAAGTTCAAATATAAAAATTTACAATAATGTGTAGAGGTCTAGAAACCCTCTAGTTATATTTTGAGAACAACTTTAGTTGGACATATACAAAAAATGAAGGAAGAAAGGAGAGTAGAAAGGGGAAAAGGGATAGAAAAGACATGGGCTCTTGACCATATGTATATTTACCATCAAGAAATGAAGTAAATAAGTACTACAAATATATATGTGTATTTACATATATATGTATATGCATGTTATCACATGTGTATATATATCTATATATATAGATATATATGTTGTTTAGCTACTAAGTTGTGTCTGACCCTTTGCAATCCCATGGTCTGTAGCCTGCCAGGTTCCTCTGTTCATGGGATTTTCCAGGCAAGAATACTGGAGTAGTTTGCCATTTCCTTCTTCAAGGGGTCTTCTGACTCAGGGATCAAATCTGAGTGTCCTGCCTTGCAGGTGGATTCTTTATCACTGCATCACCTCTGAAGCTCATGTGTATAAATATGTATGTGTGTAAACTGATTGATATCCACAATAAAAATTTTAAAATTTCATCAATTTTTATCAAAATTGATAAAAAACAAGATATATTATTCCAGTAAATGCCAACCCTTTTGGACTTTCTATTAAAATATATTCAGGATAAATTCCAGTAACTTATTTTAGTCTCTGATAATGCATATCTTAATTTATGTATGTTGCCTTTTATCAGAACAGAGTGAAAAGGCATCCGAAATAAAATAATGCAGGAGCATTCGAGGAAAAACCTTATTGAAGAGAAAATCATAGTCTGATTTTTGGGTAGGCAGAACTGTGGTGTTGGAGAAGACTCTTGAGAGTCCCTTGGACTGCAAGGATATCCAACCAGTCCATTCTGAAGGAGATCAGCCCTGGGATTTCTTTGGAGGGAATGATGCTGAAGCTGAAACTCCAGTACTTTGGCCATCTCATGCGAAGAGTTGACTCATTGGAAAAGACTCTGATGCTGGGAGGGATTGGGGGTAGGAGGAGAAGGGGACGACAGAGGATGAGATGGCTGGATGGCATCACTGACTCGATGGATGTGAGTCTGAGTGAACTCTGGGAGTTGGTGATGGACAGGGAGGCCTGGCGTGCTGTGATTCATGGGGTCGCGAAGAGTCGGACACGACTGAGCGACTGAACTGAACTGAAAGTGAGGATAATCAAAAGGGGCTGGCCTTTATGGGCTAAGTCACTTCAGTGGTGTCCAACTCTTTGAGACTCTAGGACTACAGCCCACCAGGCTTCTCTGTCCATGGGATTCTCCAGGCAAGAATACCAGAGTGAGTTGCCATGGCCTCCAACCCAGGAATCAAAACCATGTCTCCTGCATCTCTTTCATTGGCAGGCAGATTTTTTACCACTGCCGCCACCTGGGACACCCCAAGCCAAGTTTACATACCTTAATTTGATAACATGAGATTTGATAAACCGACCCTCTCCAGAATGTTGAAATATCCTAGACATCTGAATAGAAAAAAATTTAAAGTGTTAATCCTAAGAAAGTGTTACTCCTCATCTTATCTAGAGACTTATGGAAAAGGTAAGGATGCCAGTTTATTCCCAGACTTGTGAACTGGCTATCTGCAGTGGTAAGACTTCAACCAAGTTCTAATCCTTGTAAAACTGAACAATCTTATCATAATAGTTTGATTCTGCTCTAAAATGATATAACAGAGTTGTGTACATTGTAGAGTTGTGTTGAGGATTAAAAGAAACAATGTATACCACATGTCACACATTGCCTGATATACTAAACACTATTCATAATGTTCATTTTGATTGTCAAATAAACTATTGGTGCTATTTTTCAAGGCAGCAATCCTCACTTTTAAGAAAACCTACCATATATTTGTCTCATTCTCCAATATGGCATTCTAGTCTACTATTGATATCAATTTGCTCATTTCTCACATGAATATCCCTTATGAGAGCATTTGACATAATATGTATCAACATCTGTCTTGTGACTCTGATACCCTCACACACAATCATCTCTTTGGCAGGTCTATATTTCATCACATTTCATACTGTCAGCATTTTATTACTTGGCTTTTCTAGTCTGAACCACTGAAGGATTTTGGATATTCCATGAAATTATCTCCTAAAGGTACCTGATTCCCAAGGTACCCTGCCTTCCAGTATTGAGGCACTGCCTGAAAAGATTAAAAAAAAAACACCAGAGTGAAAGTCAAAATTCAGAAATTGCAGGTCCATGGAAGTTTACGTAGGGCCCAGTTCCATGGTAAATCATGCCCCCCTTGGGAAGAGGGAATATTGGTTCCCTTGCCCAATAGATTCTTCCTTTTCCTTGATTCCTCTAAATTAATAACAGTGCTCAGTAGATTTTACCTTGTTAAATATTCAATCTCCCTCTCTTCCTTCCATCCCACTGCTGTGGTCTAAAATCAGCTCATTCGAAACTTGTGTTCAGGTTTTTGCAGTGGTCCTCTCACTGGCACATTTATGTGGTTCAACTCTGTCTTTCCTCCCCTACTTGTTACCCAACATGCCAGCAGCCAGGATGATATCCCTAAAGCACAAGTCTGAGTATATTACACTCCTGCTTGAAACCCAGTGTCTCTTAGTATGAGCTCCACAATCTTAACCCTTCATGGGTCTTGTTGTTATTGCTGTTTAGTCACTCAATTGTATCTGACTCTTTGAGAACCCATGGACTGCAGCATGCCAGGCTTCTCTGTTCTTCATTATCTCCCAGAGTTTACTCAGACTCATGTCCATTGAGTCGGTGATACCACCCAACCATCTCATCCTCTGTCGTCCCCTTCACCTTCTGCCTTCAATCTTTCCCAGTATCAGGGTCTTCTCTAATGAGTCAGTTCTTCACATCAGGTGGCCAAAGTATTGGAGCTTCAGCTTCAGCATCAGTCCTTCCAATTAATATTCAAGGTTAATTTTCTTTAGGATGGACTGGTTTGATCTCCTTGCAGTCCAAGGGACTCTCAAGAGTCTTCTCCAGCACTACAGTTCAAAAGTATCAATTCTTTGGCCCTCAGCCATCTTTATGGTCCAACTCTCACATCTGTATATAACTACTGGAAAAACCATAGTTTTGATTATATGGACTTTTGTGAGCAAAGTGATGTCTCTGCTTTTCAATACAGTGTCTAGGTTTGTTATAGCTTTTCTTCCAAGGAGCAAGCAGATTCTAGTTTTACGGATGCAGTCACCATCCACAGTGCTTTTTGGGGCCCAAGAAAATAAAGACTGTCACTGTTTCCATTTTTTTCTCCATCTGATTGCCAGAAAGTTATGGGACTGCATGCCATGATCTTACTTTTTTGAATGTTGAATTTTAAACCAGCTTTCTAATTACCCTCTTTTATCCTCATCAAGAAATTCTTTAGTTCTTCTTTGCATGCTGCCGTTAGAGTGGTATTATCTGCATATCACAGGCCTTTTTTAATCCTACCCCTATTATCTTCTCTATTACCTGTTCTTTCCTAATCTCAATGGCCTGGTTCACACCTTTACACTTTTGCATATTCATTTCCCTCTTCCTTCAGTATACTTTTTTTTTTTCAGGTAAGTTTCTTCAATGACAATTATGGTGTTCTCCAGTGACAACTAACTTGTCTTTGACTTGCCTTCCTCAAACAAAATTAAATTCTCCTTTTCATGGCAAATAGATGGAGAAACAGTGGAAACAGTGGCAGACTTTATTTATTTATTTTTTTGGCTCCCAAATCACTGCAGATGGTGACTGCAGCCATGAAATTAAAAGACACTTACTCCTTGGAAGGAAAGTTATGAGCAATCTCGACTGCATATTAAAAAGCAGAGATATTACTTTGCCAACAAAGGTCCATCTAGTCAAGGCTACAGTTTTTCCAGTAGTCATGTATGGATGTGAAAGTTGGACTATAAGGAAAGCTGAGTGCTGAAGAATTGATGCTTTTGAACTGTGGTGTTGGAGAAGGCTCTTGAGAGTTCCTTGGACTGCAAGGAGATCCAATCAGTCCATCCTAAAAGAGATCAGTCCCGAATGTTCATTGGAAAGACTGATGTTGAAGCTGAAACTCCAATACTTTGGCCACCTCTTGCAAAGAGTTGACTCATTGGAAAAGACCCTGATGCTGGGAAAGATTGAGGGCAGGAGGAGAAGGGGATGACAGAGGATGAGATGGTTGGATGGCATCATCGACTCAATGGGCATGAGTTTGGGTAAACTCTGGGAGTTGGTGATGGACAGGGAGGCCTGGCATTGCTGCAGTCCATGGGGTTGCAAAGAGTTGGACATGACTGAGTGACTGAACTGAACTGAACTGAAGCCACCCCAGCATCTTGCACATGATTCTATTGTAGCAATTATTACACTGGTTTACAATTGTCTTTCCCACTCTGGACTGTATGTTTAATGTTTGACACAATGCCTGGTCCACAGTAAATGCTCAATGTATGTTTGATGGATTCAATAAATGAATGAATAAATGAGAAAATGAATGAAAGATCCAGAATACCATAAAGGAGATAAGATAATAACATGGTTGTTTTTGCTTTTTCTGAAAATCATGTTGCCAAGGGTAAGTAGAACTCTATGGGAATCTAAAAGCAAGGCAGAAGCCAGGAGACCCCAGTAGTGACTCCCACCCCCTTCATAAGTGGTCATTCCAGGGGTTTGGGACAGTTCTGATTTATGTCACTTATGATTCACTAATCTTTTCAGAACACATTTCATTTTCAGTTCTCAAGGAACAAGGAGAAAATGTGATGTTAAGATCTCCGCATGTGTGTAGGCATGCTCACATGTTTGACTCTTTTGTGATCTTATGGATCATAGCCTTTGCTCGTCTGTCCATGGACTTCCCCAGGCAAGAATACTGGAGTAAGTAGCCATTCCCTTCTTCAGAGGATCTTCTCAACCCAGGGATCAAACCCACATCTCCTGTATCCTGCTTTGGCAGGCAGATTCTTTACCACTGAGTCATCTGGGAAACCCTTAAGATCTTTAGCACTTTAATATAAATGGCTTCTGAAATTCTGAACTGTGTACATAATGGCACTGTAGGAAAGGATGAGGATTCTGTCATATCAGAGTGTAAGAAATTACTAAGAATCTATTTGAACTAAATTGTTATATTAATAAGACCATGGTCCCTTGAGGAGTCGACCTCTATTTAAAAAATGAGTAGCTTCTGGTATAGTACACTATTGGTGTAACCACTAATAATAGCTTACATGTATTAAGTCCATACTACGTGGTAGGCATTGGACCAACTCCTTAGTCAACTTCATACAGCCTTGAGGGGAGTATTTTCTTTATTCTCATCAGTCCCATTTTATAGGTGAAAAAACTGAAGCTCAAGACACTTAATTGTCTAAATTGGCATTAGAAGTGGTTGTTCTGCCATGTGAACCAGGATATCTGGCTCAAGATCTTGTATTCTTAAGCTTTAAGTGACATTGACAACCCTGAGTTACTTATATGCCTGATGACAGATTTTCAGGTTGGTGGGGGTAGAGGTTTGGGGGCAGGAAGCCCTTAAAGAAGTCCTCAAAGCAACTTTTATTTCCTGAATCTAAACCTAGTAAAAGATAATCTCCTAGGAATTTGCTTTTTTTCTGCTTCTAGTTTAACAGGGCTACGGGAACCACTTTTTTCTGAACACCTAGTCATTGTTGTAACCAATTTCTGGAGAAGTTAAATCTATGTTTATATTTATCTACTGGAAGCTCAGTATATATAAGTAAATGTTATATTTAGTCCAAATTACAAAAAATTAATTGTATCCTTTTTTTAAATGGTCTAAACTTAAGAATGGTTTGGCTTGGAAACTAACAGAGATCATTCTGTCATCTTTGAGATTGCATCCAAGTGCTGCATTTCAGACTCTTTTGTTGACTATGATGGCTACTCCATTTCTTCTAAGGGATTCTTGCCCACAGTAGTATATATGATGGTCATCTGAGTTAAATTCACCCATTCTAGTCCATTTTAGTTCCCTGATTCCTAAAATGTCGACGTTCACTCTGGCCATCTCCTGTTTGACCACTTCCAATGTGCTTTGATTCATGGACCTAACATTTCAGGTTCCTATGCAAGATAGCTCTTTATAACATCGCACCTCACATGCATCACAAGTCACATCCACACTGAATGATTTCTGTTCATTTCCAAGGCAAACCATACAATATCAGGGTAATCTAAGTCTATGCCCAGACCAATAATGCTGCAGAAGCTGAAGTTGAACAGTTCTATGAAGACCTACAAGACCTTTTAGAACTAACACCCAAAAAAGATATCATTTTCATTATAGGGGACTGGAATGCAAAAGTGGGAAGTCAAGAAACACCTGGAGTAACAGACAAATTTGGCCTTGGAGTACAAAATGAAGCAGATCAAAGACTAACAGAGTTTTGCCAAGAGAACACACTGGTCATAGCAAACACCCTCTTCCAATAACACAAGAGAAGACCCTACACATGGACATCACCAGATGGTCAATACTGAAATCAAACTGATTATGTTCTTTGCAGTCAAAGATGTAAAAGCTCTATACAGTCAGCAAAAACAAGACCAGGAGATGACTTTGGCTCAGATCATGAACTCCTTATTTCCAAATTCAGACTTTAATTGAAGAAAGTAGGGAAAACCACTAGACCATTCACGTATGACCTAAATCAAATCATTTACAGTTATACAATGGAAATAGGAAATAGATTTAAGGGACTAGATCTGATTGACAGAGTACCTAGTGAACTATGGACAGAGGTTCGTGACATTGTACAGGAGACAGGGATCAAGACCATCCCCAAGAAAAAGAAATGGAAAAAGCAAAATGGCTCTCTGAAGAGGCCTTACAAAAAGCTGTGAAAAGAAGAGAAGCAAAAAACAAAGGAGAAAAGGAAAGATATACCCATTTGAATTCAGAGTTCCAAAGAATAGCAAGGAGAGATAAGAAAGCCTTCCTCAGTGATCAGTGCAAAGAAATAGAGGAAAGCAATAGAATGGGAAAGACTAGAGATCTCTTCAAGAAAATTAGAGATACCAAGGGAACATTTCATGCAAAGATGGGCACAATAAAGGATAGAAATGGTATGGACCTAACAGAAGCAGAAGATATTAAGAAGAGGTGGCAAGAATACACAGAAGAACTGTGCAAAAAAGATCTTCACAACCCAGATAATCACAATGGTCTGATCACTCACCTAGAGCCAGACATCCTGGGATGTGAAGTTAAATGGGCCTTAGGAGACATCACTATGAAAAAAGCTAGTGGAGGCAATGGAATTCCTGTTGAGCTAGTTCAAATCCTAAAAGATGATGCACTGAAAGTGCTGTACTCAATATGCCAGCAAATTTGGAAAACTCAGCAGTGGTCACAAGAGTGGAAAGGTCAGTGTGCATTCCAATCCCAAAGAAAGGCAATGCCAAAGAACGTTCAAACTACTACACAATTGCACTCATCTCACACACTAATTAAGTAATGCTCAAAATTCTCCAAGCCAAGCTTCAACAATATGTAAACCGTGAACTTCCAGATGTTCAGGCTAATTTCAGAAAAGGCAAAGGAACCAGAGATCAAATTGCCAACATCCGCTGGATCATCAAAAAAGCAAAGGAGTTCCAGAAAAACATCTATTTCTGCTTTATTGACTATACCAAAGCCTTTGACTGTGTGGATCACAATAAACTGTGGAAAGTTCTGAAAGAGATGGGCATACCCTACCACATGGCCTGCCTCTTGAGAAATCTGTATGCAGGTCAGGAAGCAACAGTTAGAACTGGACATGGAACAACAGACTGGTTCCAAATAGGAAAAGGAGTACATCAAGGCTGTATATTGTCACCCTGCTTATTTAACTTATAGGCAGAATACATCATGAGAAACGCTGAGCTGGAGGAAGCACAAGCTGGAAGCAAGATTGCTGGGAAAAATATCAATAATCTCAGATATGCAGATGACACCACCCTTATGGCAGAAAGTGAAGAAGAACTAAAGAGCCTCTTGATGAAAGTGAAAGAGGAGAGTGCAAAAGTTGGCTTAAAGCTCAACATTTAGAAAACTAAGATCATGGCATCCAGTCCCATCACTTCATGGGAAATAGATGGGGAAACAGTGGAAACAGTGTCTGACTTTGTTTTGGGGGGGCTCCAAAATCACTGCAGATAGTGATTGAAACCATGGAATTAAAAGATGCTTATTCCTTGGAGGTTAAAGCATCTGCCTGCAATGCAGGAGACCTTCCCTGGGTTGGGAAGATCCCCTGGAGAAGGAAATGGCAACCCACTCCAGTATTTTTGCCTGGAGAATCCCATGGACAGAGGAGCCTGATGGGCTACAGTCCACGGGGTCGCAGAGTCGGACATCACTTAGTGACTTCACTTTACTTTACTTTACTCCTTGGAAGTAAAGTTATGACCAACCTAGACTGCATATTAAAAAGCAGAGACATTACTTTGCCAACAAAGGTCCATCTAATCAAGGCTACAGTTTTTCCTGTAGTCATGTATGGATGTGAGAGTTGGACTATAAAGAAAGCTGAGCACCAAAGAATTGATGCTTTTGAAATGTGGTGTTGGAGAAGACTCTTGAGAGTCCCTTGGACTGCAAGGAGATCCAACCAGTCCATCCTAAAAGAGGTCAGTTCTGAGTGTTCATTGGAAGGACTGATGTTGAAACTGAAACTCAAATACTTTGGCCACCTGATACGAAGAGCTGACTCATTGGAAAAGACCCTGATCCTTGAAAAGATTGAAGGCAGGACGGAGAAGGGTGTGACAGAGGATGAGATGGTTGGATGGCATCACCGACTCAATGGGCATGAGTTTGGGTAAACTCTGGGCGTTGGCGATGGACAGGGAGGCTTGTTGAGCTGCAGTCCATTTGGTCGCAGAGTGGACACTAGTGAGGGACTGAACTGGACTGAACTGAAACCTAGGAACAGATTACTAGAGGGTACTTCATTTTAAACAAGATAATGACTAAGCCCATTTGTTGTGGTTCAGTCACTAAGTCATATCCAACTCTTTGCTACCCCATGGAGTACAGTAGCCCAGGCTTCCCTCTCCTTTACTGTCTTCAGCAGATTGCTCAAATTCATGTCCATTGAGTTGATGATGTTATCTCACCATCTCATCCTCTGTTGCCCCCTTCTCCTCCTGCCCTTAATCTGGTAAAATGAAAATAAAACATTTTCCTTAAAATCAGACACAAACTGTTGTCCTTGATGTGACTCAGGATCAAAATTAAAATAGCATAATTGAAAAAATATGTGTGGCTCTGACTAAAAGTACACCCAGAGCTTGTGTCTTCCCTCTGGCTGGGAACTACATGCAGATTAGGTCTTTATGGAAGATTAGTAGTTACTGGTGAGAACTAGGAAATCCCTTTCTGGGTCCACCCATGAAAGTAATCAGACAAGTTCTGCAGATACCCTGCTTCTTTCAGGGGAAAAGC
The DNA here is from genome assembly GCF_027580195.1 of Bos mutus. Lineage (NCBI taxonomy): Eukaryota > Metazoa > Chordata > Mammalia > Artiodactyla > Bovidae > Bos > Bos mutus. Next base: position 83,790,683 of record NC_091622.1, read on the forward strand.
TACCAGCAGAGGACAAACACACACACACACACACACACACACACACACACCCCAACCCAACAAAAAAACACTCCCCTCCCAAACCACACTAGACTGCTTTCCTCTCCAAGGAAGCTTTCTGCTAGCTCAAAGAGATGTTTACTTCCTCTGAACCCCTAAAATACTGATTGTTTGAGTCACATATTTGACTATTATATTTTGCAATGTGGCAGCTCTAGTATTATCATTTCAATCTTGTAAACTCTTATATGTCATATCATTTGCTACATAAATTTTCTTTTTCTATTATTATCCATGTCTAAACTTCCACATACAAGCAATATTATACACTCCAAATAAGGAAGTAACTGTACTATGTAGACCTTGGCATTTTTCATTAGCTCACACAAAGGAGGTACCCAATAACATTTTCATAAATTCATTGATTCTCCAGCTATGGTTAATCTTAATCAGTGTCACGAAGAAAAAAAAAATGCTGACTTTTGCAGTGCTTCAAGACTCTTTCCTTATATCCCATTGTTTCCTTTTTTTTTTTTCTCATTAATTTGTTCATTCAGAACAATTGGCTAGAGTATCCTATATTTCAGGTACTGTGACAATACTGGATAAAGAGTAGGAATAAAAAGCTGTGGTCCCTGGGCTCATAGAATAGAGAGATAGCCAGTAATAAATAAATAGTTAAATACAAAGGCAGGAATTTGCTGGTGGTCCAGAGGTTAGAACTCCATACTCTCACTGCTAAGGGCTTATGTTCAATCTTCATCAGAGAATTAAAATGCCACAAGCTGTGGAGTGGCCCCCACCAAAAGGTAACTAAAACAGTAAGGTAATACAGGATAATGGCTGAGGGTCTATAATTACTTCCAGAAAGGTAACATGATACATGAAGGATACATGAAGGATCAGAAGGATCAGAAGAAGTAAGCAACAGAAAGAGTAGAATCAGGGGGCAGTTCCAGATAGAAGGAAAAAAATGTGTAGGTAATCTCAAAGAATTGATGCTTTTGAACTGTGGTGTTGGAGAAGACTTTTGAGAATCCAACAAGGAGATCCAACTAGTCTATCCTAGAGGAAATCAGTCCTGAATATTCATTGGAAGGACTGATGTTGAAGCTGAAACTCCAATACTTTGGCCATCTGATATGAAGAACTGACTCATTCGAAAAGACCTTGATGCTGGGAATGACTGAAGGCAGGAGGAAGGGCATGACAGAGGATGAGATAGTTGGATGACATCACTGACTCAATGGACATGAGTTTGAGTAAGCTCTGGGAGTTGGTGATGAACAGGGAATCCTGGCATACTGCAGTCCATGGGGTCACAAAGAGCCGGACATGACTGAGTGATTGAACTGAACTGAATCTCAAAGAAGACCATTATGGTCAGAGAATAGTGAGCAAGGAGGAGAATGTAAGAGTTGGAGAAATAGTCAGAACCTCTGGGTACTAGATGCCAGCAGCTTTCCTCCTCCCAGTGTGACAACAAAAAAAATGTCTCCAAGATTGCAAAATATCTTAGGGAAACATAAGTGCCCATAATTGGAAATCACTGGACCAGACTGTGGATCAAGGCAACTCAACCACAAAGGGAGTCTCTCTGCTCTAAAAGCCCCAGGAGAGACTCAGCACTTGGAAATAATACATGTGAAAAAGAAGACAGAGTTAAAAGAGGTTATAAAAGCTTGTCACTTTTGTATACACTGGTAAAAACCAGTTTTAAAGAATGCACTTTGAAAAGATATCCATTAACAGTGACCAAAAACAAATAAACCCCATATACACATAAAACCAAACAACAACAAAACAGTCATTTAGGATTAAATTTAACTGAGATATACCAGACACTTAAGAAAATTATTTTAAAGCTCTATTGAAATACAGCAAATAAGTATAAATAAATGGTGTCAATTATTTCTCTAGATTTCTAGATTTGGAGCACACTAATCAAAACCCCAATATGAGGGGATGTGAGTGTGTGTGTGTGTGTGTTTACAGGTATATGAAATAAAAAGGACAAGAAAAACTACAGTATACCTGAAGGAGATGATGATAAATCCAGGTATATGGGTTGAATGTTGGCCCCCTAAAGATATATTTGACTCTGGGAACATGTAAATGTGCCCTGACTTGGCAAAGAGTCTTTGCAGATGTAATTAAGGATATCAAGATGAGACCATTGTGTAGACATCATCCAGGAACACTTTGAATCCAATGATAAGTATTCTTTTCAGAGTAGAGAAACAAAGAAACCCAGAGAAGGCCAGGTGAAAATGGAGACAGAGATCAAGTTCATGTAGTCACATGACAAGGAATGCCTGAGGCTACCAGAAGTTGGAAGAGGCAAAGAGGAACTCTTCTCTAGAGACTTCCAAGGCTGCTGACATCTGGATTTTAAGATTTCTGGTCTCCATAACTGTGAGGGAATAAATTTCTGTTGTTTCAAGTCATTAGTTTTTTGTAATTTGCTACAGCAGTCCTAGGAAATTAATACAACATGTATCAACACATTGTCAAACTGTAGAGGTTAAAGTATCATGGTACTGACCCAGTGAAAAACAAGCTGATGGATGGAACAGATTAGAGATCCCAGCAACATTCCATATCATATATGGAAACTTGAATTGTGGAAATGACATGGCAGATCAACCAGGAAAGGACAGACTATTCAATTAGTGGTGCTAAAACAATTGTTTGTTCACACAGGGGGAAAGAACAAAATTAAATCCCTAAATCAACCATACTACCACTGCTATTAGTCATGCAATAGCTGAGACAGGGAAGCAAACTAGGTGTTCATTGATGAATAAATGAATAAAGAAGAAGTGGCATATATGCAATGGTATATTGTTCAGACATAAACAAGAATGAAATCTTGCCATTTTTGACAATTTACTGACGGACCTTGAAGGCTTTATGCTAAATGAAGTAGGTCAGACAGAGGAAGATAAATACCATATGATCTCACTGATACAGAATCTAAACAAACAAGCAAAAAACACAAATTCATATCTAGAGAACAGATTGGTGGTTGCCAGGAGTGAGAGATGAGAGTTAGGTAAAATGGGCTGAGGTGGTCAAAAGGTTCAAACTTCCAGTTATAAAATAAATAAGTTATTTGGGATATAATGTATAACATGGTGACTATATCTACTAAGACTTCATTGTATATTTGAAAGTTGCTAAGAGAGTAAATCTTAAAAGTTCTCATCATAAGAAGAAAAATTACTACTACCTATAGTGTTGCAAGTTAACTATACTTATGGTGGCGGTCCTTCTCAATTTATACAAATATCAACAATGATGTTGTACATCTGAAACTAACATAATGTTATATATCAATTATATTTCAATTAAAAATAAAAAATCTAAATAAAGCCACCTACCAATAAAATTAAAAAAGAACTGTGGCAACAAAACTGTAAAAACACTGTCCTATTTAAATGCAAAACTCTATTTAAATAGGTACGAAAAATAAACCAGTGTTTGTTTTCAACATTTAGAATGGAACTACATATAATTGAGCTATATAAGAATAAATAGCCAAATAAAATGCAAATACTTTCCTATGTTGTTAACAATTAAGAGAAAGGAGAGTACAATTAAGAGTGGGAGTGCTAAAGTCCTCCTCCTTTAATTAAGAGAGAGTCTGTTTGACATATGGTAATGTATATGTTTCAATGCTATTCTCTCAAATCATCCCACCCTGTCCTTCTCCCAGTGTGTCCAAAAGTCTGTTCTTTATGTCTGTGTCTCCTTTGCTGCCCTGAACATAGGATTACTGGTACTATCTTTCTAGATTCCATATATATGAGTTAATATATGATATTTATCTTTCTATTTCTGACTTACTTCACTAAGTATAATAGGCTTTAGGTTCATCCACTACATTAGAACTGACTCAAATGTGCTCCTTTTTATAGCTGGGTAATATTCCATGGTGTATATGTACTACAAGTTCCTTATCCATTCATCTGCCAGAAGGATGGGGTAGGTGGGGAGTTTTGAGGGGGATTCAGGATGGAGGGTCACATGTATGCCAATGGCAGATTCATGTTGATGTATGGCAGAAGCCATCACAATATTGTAATGTAATTATCTTCTAATTTAAATAAATAAGGAAATAAAAAAGAAAGGTAGTGTCTATAGCTAATCATAAAAACCATACTAATTAAGTCCCCTTTCTATAGACCCCTTACTTCCTTAGAATAACTCTCATGACTTTAAATTATACTCTAGTCTAACGCTGTGGGTTTTGCTAAAGAAATCTATAGTCTCCAAAGACATGTTTTTTATTAAACAAAAATAGACTCTTTTATTTGACTTTCTGCTATAACAGGAAAGGATTTTGCTTGCCTGATATACTTTAAAAATTAGAAATGCCTTGATAATTGCCTAGGTTTTCAAGGAAAGCCAAAATAATTGAGGGACACAACTAAATTTGAGGTTCATAAGAATCATAGGCACACAGTCTTGTATGTGACCCTTTATGTGTTTCAAAAGCAAAATCACAAAATGATGAGGCAAAGCATCACAATCGTATATTCTTATGTTGAAGGAAAAGTTTAAGGAAAATGAACCAAGAAAGAGAATTAACAGTTTAAAAACTGATCTTTTTTTTAAACATAGAAATTTAAATTCAAACATAACTTAAACTGAGAATACCTGTTTCAACCAACAATTTCCTCAGATGTTAATTAGTTGCCTACTCTAATCTACATACGTTTAATGGCATATGACATTACTCTAAATATTTTACATACATTAAGTTATTTAATCTTCACAACCATATGACCTAGTATATTATCCTCATTTTATAGAAGAAGAAACTGAGCCATGGAGCAATTATGTTCCTATAACAATCACATTCAATGTCAGGCAGAGAAACATTCATAAACTTTCAAAATTTCTATTGGGCTTACCATTCTCTCAATCTGATGACTCCTTTCTATAAATTGTTTTGAGGTTCTTATTCCATAACATTCTCTATATTTTATATTTGTAGCTTTAAAAGAGGCAAGATAGTAGAATGACTTATCATCTGAAAGGTAAAAATAAACAAAAGATCCATGCTTAGACGTGATCAATTGCTTGTCCCCTTCCCCTATGAAATAGATTTACAATAACACAGCTTATTTCTTCTTAGCATTATACAATTAGTCATAGTCATTTTTAAAAATAGTGTGTAATTTTTATCATCGCATCCAACTAAAATAGAGTGTACTTTCAGAACACCCATTTATAGTGTCTATGCATGTAAAATTTTTCACACAATTAGATACACAACATACACACAACATCCACAACAATGAAAATTCAAACACTGAAAACAATTGCTGACATTCATATAATAAAAATTACCGTTTTCCTTAAAGAATTGTAATATAGGTATGTTATAACTAACTGCATTATGAAGCTATATCGAAATGGGGCGATCACTTTTTTCTATGCTACTGACAAGCTTACTTAAATACAAACCAGTATTTTAAATTTGCATTTTCTTTTTGCTCATGCAGGCATCAATTCTCTGTAATGGACTCCTAACAAACCACTGTAGCTTCTGTTGTCAAGGGCAAAACAGTTGTTATATCTAACATCATGTTTCTTTTGGTCTTTTTCAAAAATCATCTTGATTTCTTAGCAGACTTAATCATATTCCTTGAAAGTTTGTCTTTGGCTTTATGAAGCCATCTTCTGGTTTTCCCCCTTGCTCTTACTTTGGAGAACTCTCTAGTTCTGTCCTTTGTTGTTGCTGTGTAGTTGCCAAGTCGTGTCCGACTCTTTTGCAGCTCAGCAGACTGCAGCCCTCCAGTCTCCTCTGTCCATGGGGTTATCCAGGCAAGAATACTGGAGTGGGTTACCATTTCCTTCTTCAAGGGATCTTCCTGACCCAGGGATTGAACCCATGTCTCCTGCATTGGCAGGCAGATTTTTTACCACTGAGCCACCAGGAAAGCCCACTTCTATCCTTAACCAGGGTCATTTACCTCTTTTTAGATTCAAACCTTGCTTCGTATTCTCTGTTTTCTATCTTCTTAACAACTTACTCGTCTATACATTCACCCAAAATATGGCTTAATTCTCATTTGTAATATCCCATTTTTCAGTCTTAAGATCTATGAATGCAACTTATTAATATCTTCTGAATCCCTTATCCTATCCAGAAGAGTTATATCCTTAATTCAGATCCTCATCAACCACCCAGCTAATGTCTATCCAAAACAAAATGACCTTTCTATTAAAAAAAGTACTCTGTCTAGATTCTCTGTCTTAAATTCTGTCATTACAATCTACTTCATGACCCAGACTGGAATTTTTAAAGTAAACTTTGATCTCTTCCTATTAATCAACAGATTCTGAAAATTTTATCTCCTAAATTTTCAAACTTCATCTTTTTACAAACTCTATTGTCATTAGTGCTGTAGTTCATTTCCTCGTCATTTATTGTCTGGAAAATGTAACAACTTTCTAACCAGTACCCTGCCTCATGTTCTGTTTTCCTCAGTTCTATTCCCCACATAGCAGCAGAAAAATCTTTTTAAATTGCAAATTTGACAATATCACTTCTCCAGTTAAAACACCTTCATTTTTCTCCATTGCCAATGGGGAAGGAGTCACAGCACTTTACTATGATCTACAAAGGTTTTCCTTGACCTAGGTCCTGCTTACCTCTTGAGCATATTTTTTGCCACATTCCCTTAATAATTTCTGTTGAAACTATAGCAGACTGCTTATATTTGTCTGCATTCACCACACAGTCTTCTTAAAATTTTTCTTACATTATCCCTTTCACCTTTTTATAGACCACTCCACTGAAGTGTAGGAGCTTCAGCTTCAGCATCAGTTCTTCCAATGAATAGTCAGGGTTGATTTCCTTTAGGATTGACTGGTTGGATGTCCTTGCAGTCCAAGAACTTACCACTGTATTAATTTCCTATTGCTGCTATGACCAGTGACCACCAATTTAGGTCAAAAGTCTGAAATGAGTTTTACAGGGCTCAAATTAAGACCTGTTTGTGTGTCTGTTTGTTTTTCTGGAGGATCTAAGGGGTGAATCTTTTTCCTTGCCTTTTTTGGCTCCTAGAGGGATCCTCGTTCCTTAGCCTGTGGTTATACATCACATTGTTTTCCTCTTCCCTGCTTCTATTGTCATATAGCCTTCTTCCTTCTTTGGGCTTTTTGCCTGTCCTTTATAAGGATACTGGGATTACATTTAGGGCCCATCCAGAAAATCCAGAATAACGGCTCTTCAAAATCCTTGAAGCAATCACATCTGGAAAGTCCCTTTTGCCATATGAGGTAACACTCATTAGTTACAAAGGTTAAGACACAGATGTATTGGGGTGTGGGGACATTATTCAGCCTAACACAACTTCTATGATATTTTTAAAATACCTTTTTCCCATTATTTATATTATTCCTTTACTTTTTTATTTCTTGAACACATGAAATATTGAAGATGAACTGCATTCTAAACACAAAAGATATTAACAAGAAAGACATAGAGGTTAATGTAGGTTATTTTTTATTATATGAGTTTAAGAAATGAATATGATCAATCCCCCAATAAAGTAGGTAAGCTAGTAAACTGAGCACATTGGACAATAATTCATCCCCATTTGGGAATTCTTTCAAATGTGGTTTTATTGTTATGGGTCATACAATTCTGTAAAATTTTTGACAAAGTCTCAGTCATATGTGATTATAAATACACATACCAAAGACAAAGGTAAATGACTTTGGTTGATTTTCATTTGGTTTAAATGTGGTACTGACTCTGTATTTTTTCACCTAAGGTAGAATAATTCTGAGTTTTTTCTTCTTCCTTCAGTCATAAAACAATGTCTTTTTTCTTTCAAAAATAATGTTTAATCTTTAGCCCTTTAAAGATATTTTTCATGTAATTTTCTCATATTATTAGTTTTTCTTAGAGCACCTCATTGACATATTGATTTTGAAAAATATATATATTACACTCAACACATGATATGATTTGTTTTTATTCTAAAGATAATGTTTTCATTCTTTTTAAAAAAAATATGTATTTGTTTTCAATTGTCTTTGTAATAATGTAAATATATTGCAAGCATCACTGGGTGGAAATATGAAACATAGGACTCAATATTGGGGCAAACTATAATTTAATATCAGTAAAAGATTAATAATTAAAATGCTAATAGCATGCAAATGGAATTTTTATGACTGAGAATTTCAAGATATTAAGTCATGGAGCACTGAGGCAATAGAAATGTGACCTGTATACTTACCCTCAACAACAAAATGAGTAACAATACCAATGGCAATTCCTATGATCGCTATGATTGCCAGTGTGAAAAGAGATAGACTTATAGGGCCCCAGCATTGCTGTCTTCTTTGATATTCAACTTGTGGGTAATTAGCTTGTGAACATTCAAGTGGTCTGTGATAATGGAAAGAAAAACAGTAAGGTAAAAAAAAAAATTGTAGTACAGTTCTCTTCCAAGTCCACGTGTGATATAATTCTGTGAAAAGAGTTTCTACTGCTAATTCACAATAAGATACTTAGATTTTGATAGGAACACCAGGTTTTGTTTACCCTCCCCCAGCACCTCAATCCCTGTATGTTTTAATTAAAGCTCTACTGATGTTGTGGTGAAGGGAGGGCATCTCCCCTCTATATTTTGTCAAACATATTGGCAATAATGTTTGGGTGGTGAAGTACAAAAGCTCATGTAATAAGAAGGTAATTTATCAATAACATTTTAATATTTTAAAAAGAAACTTTAAGCAACAAAGTTGTATAATAATCTCACTGGTATCTCTTGATTAAAAATAAAAGGTTTTAATATATATACTTTTCAATGACCTTAAACTTTTTATTAATTGCTTATTTTAAAAATAACAACACAATGGAGAAAAGATAGTTTTTTCAATAAGTGGTGCTGGGAAAACTGGACAACCATGTATAAAAGAATGAAATTAGAACACTTCCTAACACCATACACAAAGATAAACTTGAAATGGATTAAAGACCTAAATAGAAGACCAGAAACTATAAAACTCTTAGAGGAAAATATAGGCAGAACACCCTTTGACATAAATCAGGGCAAGATCTTCTATGACCCACCTCCTAGAGTAATGGAAATAAAAACAAAAATAAACAAACAGGACAAATTAAACTTAAAACCTTTTGCACAGTAAAGAAAATCATAAATAAGATGAAAATACAGTCCTCAGAATGGGAGAAAATAATTGCAAATGAAGCAATTGACAAAACATACAAGCAGTAGATACAACTCAATATCAGAAAAAAAAAAAAAAAAAAAAGGCAGCCCAATCAAAAAATGAGAAGACCTAAACAGACATTTCTCCAAAGAACTCATCCAGATAGCTAATAAACAGATGAAAAGATGTATAACATCAGTAATTATAAGAGAAATGCAAATCAAAACTACAATGAGGTACCACCTCACACTGGTAGGAATGGCCATCATCAAGTATCTACAAACAAAAAGTGCTGGAGAGAGTATGGATAAAAGGAAACTCTCTTGCACTGTTGGTGGGAATATAAATTTATATAGCCACTATTGAGAATAGTATGGAGATCCCTTAAAAGAAAACCAGGAATAAAACTGCCATATGATCCAGGAATCCCACTACTAGGCATATACCCTGAGGAAACCAAAATTTAAAAAGGCACATGTACCCCAATGTTCATTGCAGCACTATTTACAATAGTCAGGACATGGAAGAAGCCCCAGATGTTCATCAACAGATGAATGGATGAGAAAATGTGATACATATATACAATGGAATATTAAAAGGAAAGAAATTGAGTCAGTTTTAGTAAAGTGGATGAATCTAGAGCCTGTTATACAGAGTGAAGCAAGTCAGAAAGAGAAAAACAAATATCATGTATTAATGCACATATGTGGAATCTAGAAAAATGATACTGATGAACTTATTTGTAGAGCAGCAACAGAGACGCTGACATAAACAGACTTGTGGACACAGTGGGGGAAGGAATGGCTGGGATGAATTGAGACAGTAGCATTGAAACATATACATTACCATATGTAAAATAGCCAGTGGGAATTTGCTCTTTGGTTCAGAGAGTTCAATCCCATGCTCTGTGACAACTTAGAGGGATGTGATGGGGTGGGAGGTGGGAGGGAGGTTGAAGCGGGGTAGACAGATGTATCCCTATGGTTGATTCATGTTGATATATGGCAGAAACCAACAAAACCTTGCAAAGCAATTATCCTCCAATTAAAGTTTTTTTAAAGAGTAACAACATTGCTCTTGAAGTCCTGACTACAGTTCTTCCCATTTTTATTAGTGAAACCACAAATTGCAAGTTATACTTGATAAGAGTTCAGTCCCTACAAAAACTCTTCATTTCCATTTTACACTTGTTGTTGTTGCTCAGTCGCTAAGGTGTGTCTGACTCTTTGTAACCCCATGGACCACAGCATGCCAGCCTTGCTTTCCTTCAATATCTCCCAGAATTTGCTCACACTCATGAACCTTGAGATGGTGATGCCATCCACCAATCTCATCCTCTGTTGCTCCCTTCTTCTGCCCTCAATCTTTCCCAGCATCTGGGTCTTTTCCAGTGAGTCAGCTCTTTACATCAGGTGGCCAAAGTATTGGAGTTTCAGCTTCAATATCAGTCCTCCAATGAAAATTCAGGGTTGATTTTCTTTAGAATTGACAGGTTTGATCTCCTTACTGTCCAAGGAACTCTTATGAGTCTTCAGCACCAGAATTCAAAAGCATCAATTCTTTGGCCCTCAGCCTTCTTTATGGTCCAACTCTCACATCTGCACATCACTATTGGAAAAACCATAGCTTTGACTATATGGACTTTTGTCAGAAAAGTGACGTCTCTGCTTTTTAATACGGTGTCTAAGTTTGTCATACATTTCCTTCCAAGGAGCAAGCTTCTTTTAATTTTGTGGCTGCTGTCAACCTCTGCAGTTTTTTTGGAGCCCAAGAAAATAAAATCTGTCACTGCTTCCACATTTTCCCCTTCTATTTGCTATGATAGGACCAGATGCCATGAGCTTAGTATTTTGAATGTGGAGTTTTAAGCCAGATTTCACTCTACTCTTTCACCCTCATCGAGTCTCTGTATTTCCTCTTCACTTTCTGCCTTTGAAAGTGAAAGTTAGTCACACAGTTGTGTCCAACTGTTTGAAAACCCATGGACTGTAGCCTACCTGGTTCTTTGTCCATGGAATTTTCCAGGCAAAACTACTGGAGTGGGTTGTCATTTCCTTCTCTGATTTCTGCCCTTAGAGTGGTATAATCTGCAAATGTGAGGTTGTTGATATTTCTCTCAGCATTTTTGATTCTGGGTTTCCCTAATGATACAGTTGGTAAAGAATCTGCCTGCAGTGCAGGAGACCCAGGTTTGATCCCTGGGTTGGGAAGATCCCCTTAAGAAGGAAATGGTAACCTAAACTAATACTCTTGCCTGGAGAATTCCACAGACAGAGGAGACAGACAGGCTACAGTCCATGGGATCGTAAAGAGTCAGACACGACTGTGTGACTAACTTTGATTTTTTCACTTTCAACCTTGATGGAAACTTGTGATTCATCCAGCCCAAAATTTCATATGATGTTCTCTGCATAGATGTTAAATACTCAGGGTGAAAATATACAATCTTGATGTACTCCATTCTCAATTTTGAACTAGTCAGTTCCCTGTCCGGTTTTAAGTATTGCTACTTGACCTGCATACAGGTTTCTCAGGAGACAGACAAGGGGGTCTGGTATTCCCATCTCTTTAAGAATTTTCCACAGTTTGTTGTGATCCACACAGTCAAGAGCTTTCCCATAGTCAATGAAACAGAAGTAGATGTTTTTCTGGAATTCTCTTGCTTTCTCTATGATCCAATGAATGTTGACAATTTGATCTCTGGTTCTTTTGCCTTTTCTAAATCCAGCTTGCACATTTGGAAGTTTTCCGTTGATTAGATTGAAGGATTTTGAACATCATCTTTTTGACATCTGCTGCTACTGCTAAGTCACTTCAGTCGTGTCCTACTCTGTGCGACCCCATAGATGGCAGCCCACTAGGCTCCCCCATCCCTGGGATTCTCCAGGCAAGAACACTGGAGTGGGTTGCCATTTCCTTCTCCAATGCATGAAAGTGAAAAGTGAAAATGAAGTCGCTCAGTCGTCCCCGACTCTTAGCGCCACCAAGGACTGCAGCCTACCAGGCTCCTCTGTCCATGGGATTTTCCAGGCAAGAGTACTGGAGTGGGGTGCCATTGCCTTCTCCGTTTGACATCTGAAGGGAGCACAACTGTGTGGTAGCTTGAATACTCTTTGGCATTTCCCTTCTTTGGGATTGGAATGAACACTGACATTTTCCAGTCCTATGGCCACTGCTGTTTTCCAAATTTGCTGACACATTGAGTGCAGCAGTTTAACTGCATCCTCTTTTAGGATTTGAAATACCTCAGCTAGAATTCCATCACCTCCACTAGCTTTGTTCATAGTAATGTTTTTTAAGACCCACTTGGCTTCACACTCCAGGATGTCTGACTCTAGGTGAGTGACCACATCATCATGGCTATATGAGACATTAAGATCTTTTTTGTATAGTTCTTCTGTGTATTCTTGCCACATCTTCTTAATATCTCCTGCTTCTCTTAGGTCCTTACCATTTCTATCCTTCTTCATGCCCATCCTTGCATGAAATGTTCTCTTTTTTATCGCAAATTTTCTTGAATATATCTCTAGTCTTTCCCATTCTGTTTTTTTCCATCTAATTCTTTGCATTGTTCACTTAAGAAGGCTTTCTGATCTCTCTTTGCTATTCTCTGGTACTCTACATTCAGTTGGGTATATCTTTTCCTTTCTCCCTTGCCTTTCATGTTTCCTCTTTTCTGGGTATTTGTAAAGCCTTCTCAGAAAATCTCTTTGCCTTTTTACATTTCTTTTCTTTTGAGATGTTTTTGGACACCACTTCCTGTACAGTGGTACAAACCTCCATCTATAGTTCTTCAGGCACTCTGTCTCCAGACCTAATCCCTTGAATCTATTCCTCACCTCCAGTGTATAATCATAAGGGATTTGATTTAGGTCATACCTGAAGGGCCTAGTGATTTCCCCTACTTTCTTCAATTTAAGTCTGAATTTTGCAATAAGTTCATGATCTGAGCCACAGTTAGCTCCAAGTCTTGTTTTTTTGCTGAGTGTATAGAGCTTCTATCTCTTTGGTTGCAAAGAACATAATCAGTCTGATTTCAGTATTGACCATCTGGAGATGTCCATGTGTAGAGTCGTTTCTTGGGTTGTTCAAAAGGCTGTTTGCTATGCCCAATGTATTCTTTTGACAAAACTCTGTTAGCTTTTGCCCTGTCTCATTTTGTCTCTTACCTATCCCAACTCATGTATTACCTGTCCACCCAAAATACCTTAAGTAATTTAAATTATCTTTCTCCAGCTTGAGAGCTTGTATTTATTTGCTTTATATTCTGAATCCCCAAATAGGATTCAATATTTAATATTTTACAAGTGAGATATTTTGGAGCAGTTTTTATGTTTTTAATTTTATCTTTAAAATTTAATCTTAATGTATTTGAACTTAAATCCTTTAAATGAGATGATCTTGAGAACATTCTTGAAATTATTCTAGAGCCCAAGAGGTATAAAAATTTTAAAATATGTATGGATGAATGGATAAGAAAGCTATGGTACATATACACAATGGAGTATTACTCAGCCACTAAAAAGAAAACATTTGAATCAGTTCTAATGAGGTGGATGAAACTGGAGCCTATTATACAGAGTGAAGTAAGCCAGAAAGAAAAACACCAATACAGTATACTAACGCATATATATGGAATTTAGAAAGATGCTAACAATAACCCTGTGTACGAGACAGCAAAAGAGACACTGATGTATAGAACAGTCTTATGGACTCTGTTGCAGAGGGAGAGGGTGGGAAGATTTGGGAGAATGGCATTGAAACATGTAAAATATCATGTATGAAACGAGATGCTAGTCCAGGTTTGGTGCACGATGCTGGATGCTTGGGGCTGGTGCACTGGGACGACCCAGAGGGATGGTATGGGGAGGGAGGAGGGAGGAGGGTTCAGGATGGGGAACACATGTATGCCTGTGGAGGATTCATTTTGATGTTTGGCAAAACTAATACAATTATGTAAAGTTTAAAAATAAAATAAAATTTAAAAAAATGTATTTAGGATGCTCATATTATAAATGAGGACACAGACATGGAAACAAGTAATCAATAGACAGTATGAACTATGCCAAAATAAAATTTAGTACAAGAAGAGAAAGCAACCTCTTAGAGTGCTGTGTCAGGGAGTTTTATCAAGAAAGAAACATGTTTAAAACTTTGATAAAAGTTGTCCAGGAATAAAAGAGAAGAAGGGAACAGAGGAAAAAAATATTATGTGTAAAAAATAAAAACAAAAAACACTAGGGAGGTGAAACAGCATTTTGCAATAATAATTATACTGGGAAAATACATACATAAAATATGAATTTTGCCCTTAAACAATTATGTCTTCCAAAGTATATCCATTATGGCAAGTCTTTCACAGCATTATTGTACTCAAAAGAGGACATGGTAAGGCTGGAGGGTTGGACCAGCTCTTGAGGAGTCTTATAACCCAAAGTAAAGAGCTTGAAATTGATTCTGTCGAAGGTGAGGTGAGGAAACAATAAAAGTTTTAGTTAGGCTGAGAATTTAGAATAATCACAGAGGTATGAATGAAATTTACAGCAAGAGTGCAGATGGAAAGACCAGTGTAGATGTCATTTTGAAGGTCCAGGAGAAAGGGTGATGGCTTGTACTAAGGCTGAAGCAGTAAGTAGGGTGGAGAGGAGGAAATGGATTTTGCTCTAGTCCTTGAGCTTTGTTGATTTCTTAGCTGTGAGCCAAAGAAAAGATTAATGGCTCCCTTGTTTCTATGATTGTGCCTCCGGCAAGATGAGGAAAATTAAATGAAGAGAAAATGTTTCCAATGTAGACATGCTGCTGCTGCTGCTGCTAAGTCACGTTAGTCGTGTCCTACTCTGTGCGACCCCCATAGAGGGCAACCCACCAGGCTTCCCCATCCCTGGGATTTTTCAGGCAAGAACACCGGAGTGGGTTGCCATTTCCTTCTCCAATGCATGAAAGTGAAAATGAAAGGGAAGTTGCTCAGTCGTGTCCGACTCC
This sequence comes from Bos mutus, assembly GCF_027580195.1. Taxonomy (NCBI): domain Eukaryota; kingdom Metazoa; phylum Chordata; class Mammalia; order Artiodactyla; family Bovidae; genus Bos; species Bos mutus. The sequence continues at coordinate 83,805,866 of NC_091622.1, forward strand.
TAGCGACCCCATGGACATAAATGTTGTTAATAATGAGCAGTGTATGTTCCTCATATTTGGTCTCAAATGGGAAATATCCAGTTTGCATCTTCTCTTTGACTCATTTTATTTTAATTTTGTCACTAACACCTGTTTGTATGACTCTAATAAAAGTATTAAAGTTGATATCACACAGCCCAGAAACAATTTAAAAAAAAGTTACTTCTGTCTCCACCTAAGTAATATATTCCTTCTCATTCATAACTGAAATCTCCAGCTCCAAAATCTATGACATTAAGTATTCTCAATTGTTTAGTTATAGATATTTTGTTTGCTGCAGTTTAAAAAAATTCTCACTTCCTTTTCCTGTAAGTTTTGTCAGTTTGGTTTTAGTACTCTGAGCCCTTCAGAAAGCAAGAAATGACAAAAATCAAATTTATGGGGATGATGTTATTAATCATGATATTACATCATGATAACTCTATCTTATAAAGGAGATTTTTTTTTATCATGGCAATATTTAATTTTAAAATGAGTTTTGTTTGGCAATCAGCTATTCTCAGTCTGTTACAGCTGGAATATAGACTTTTTGTCTCATGTGGAAGCCTAAATTTTTACCAAATGCTCATTTCCATGTTTTGAAGTAGAGCCAGAGGGAGCATTATGCAGACACCAGATAATTATAAAGGAAGTGGTTTACCCTAATAGAGAAAAATAAGGTGTTAAAAACCAAACAAAGCATTCAGGAAATTTAAAGTTTATCAGCTAGACTGCTGTGAAATGTTTGTATATGCATAATATACAAAATGCATTCAAGGCAATTTTAAGTGTTCAATGAACTTTGAGAACTTGGCTATGATAAAGTGGATTTTTTCAAAATGTATAACTGGTTCAAACTTTGAAAAAATATTGCTTTATTTTAGTTACATTTAAATTCCATTTACATTATTCCCATATGTTTATTCTGATTTGTAGATTACAGTGATTTATTCATCGAATGTGATTCAGACAATAAAGGGAACTTTTTATTTCTTTAATAGTGCCTAGTATTTGATCTGTTTAAAAGAGAATTAAGCCTAAGTTTGTCCTTTAAAAAAAATAAATTAAAATGAACAAAATACAGGAACTAAAGCCTTTTGGTAACTTAAACAGAAATAAAACTTGAGTGGTTACACAAATGAAGTATGTATGGAAACAGCACTAGAAAAAGTATGACGTTCAGCATAAGAAATCTAAGGTTCAAGTCTTTGGTCATATATTGATCCTTTTATCTTGATGCTCTGATTCTAAGAATCCCTTGTCTATCAAGTTAAAGTGATGATATCCATCCCCCCCCCATTTTAATGTGGTTGTATTTTAAGAAAGTATATATGAGACATTTCCTAATTCTGAAGAACTATATGAATAGAAATTGTCAGAAACCAGAAGCTTTTTTGAGAAAAGTGAAAGTGAAATCACTCAGTCGTGTCCGACTCTTTGAGATCCCCTGGACTGGAGCCTACCACGCTCCTCCGTTCGTGGGCTTCTCCAGGCAAGAATACTGTAGTGTGTTGCCATTTCCATCTCCAGGGGAGCTTACCAACCCAGGGATCGAACCCAGGTCTCCCACATTGCAGGCAGATGCTTTACCCTCTGAGCCACAATAATAGACTACTCTAATACTCTGCAACTAATGCTAATAATACCTAGCATAATTCCTGACATAAATGTCGCTGCTCTTGGATGAATGAATGAATGATGAATGAAAGAATTTCAGTCTAGGTCCTACATCCAGAAAAATCACTTGCGTATAAAAGCTAAACAATTCTAAAATGTGTTATTATCAATACTTACCAAACAATCATACTACAAACACTATGTTTTAGGCACTAATCATTATTGAATACACAGTAAATAAAATGAAAACACATTATCCTTGCTGTCATAGTGTTTGTAGTCTACAAGAGAGGAAAGATAAAATTAGTAAGCATAGAGATCCTTAAAAGTAGGGACAAGAGCTTAGAAGAAGTTGAATAAGATATCTGTGGTTGAAAATAAGATTTTATAGATTAAGTTGGGAGAGAGGGAGTACTTGAAAAAAGTAATGGAGTCTTTTGTGTGAAAGTTATATTAATGCTGGGATGAAGTGCGAGGAGAACATGTAGAATTGTTGCAAGTCCTTCAGGCAGATAAAACGTGTGTGAAGAGCTTGCATTAGAAAATAATTTGGGTGTTTGGAATTGGTAATTAAAAAATATTATGAATAAGAAGTTATAAACCAATGAACATTGCTTGGCTTAAAATGTTGTTAATATTAATAGAAACATTTTGGTTTCTTTAGCATAAGAAACTTCTTCTATATTACTACAGAGATAGCTCCTGTTTGTATTTCTCCTTTGTCTAAGCATATGCTGCTATTTCATCCCTATGACTTACTCATAGACCAAGAGAGGTGTATTAAAAAAAGTCAGTCTTACACCTTTCTCTCTAAACAGTCTCACAAATGTTTTGATCAAGACAGCAAATATAAAATCTATGACTGCCCCCTCCAAAATGCAGCTGTGTAGATTAGAAATTAAGCCTGAGAGTTATATCCTTTTTTAGAGACAGGTTCTTTAATGATAAGTGCTATAATCATACTTAAACAGGTGAGAGAATTTGCCCCTTCCCAATCACTACCTGCAATGAGCTCTGTAATTAGTATATCAAAAATAGCTGATAATTGGACATATGACAAATAATTATTGAGAAGCCTACAGCTAGTTCAGTCTTGAAATTTTCAGTTTATTTAAGCAACTGAAACAGATGCTTTTCCACAGTTTCCTTTACAGAACTTTTCTTAAAATGGAGACTCTTAAGAAAAATTTGATTGGGGTTCTAACTAGTTTAAATAGCACTGTGCAGAAGTAGGCCACTTTCATTATATATTACATTAAATAACATGGATCTCATGCCTCCCAGTTGATCCTCATTGCTTATCTATTTTACGTATAGTAGTTTATATCTTTTAATAATAATATACTCCTAACCTCTCACTCCTTTCTTCTCCCCTTTGGTAATATAAGTTTTTTTCTTGTATGTCAAAACAACTAAGCAGATAGGGTTTTTTTATGTTAGGCAGACAGGAGCAATTGTTGTATGAGTAAGATGTATCCCCAGTTTCTCAAGCCTCAATGTGCTATGCTGTGCTCAGTCACTAAGTTGTGTCTGACTCTTTGTGATCCCATTGACTATAGCCTGCCAGGCTCCTCTGTCCACGGGATTTTCCAGGCAAGAATATTGGAGTGAGTTGTCATCTCCTTCTCCAGGGGTTCTTCTGGACCCAGGGATCCAACCAACCCATGTCTCCTAAATTGGCAGGCGGATTCTTTACCACTGAGCTACCATAGAATAAGTTATTCAAAAGTCAGTGAAATATGGAACTACATTTATGAGTCATAGTATTTTGACCAGACTAAAGAGCAATGAGTTACAAATAAGTCATGACAAAAAAGATTTGTAAAATAACCAGTTAATGGATTGTACAAGTCACAAGAGAACACTCCTGATAAGAGATGAACCAGCTTGTTACTGAAATATCATTATTGGCACTACTTTTCCCATTTCTAGACTTCACAATATAGTTGGTATGTGTGTGCTCATGTGCACACGTATGTGCTTGATTTTCTAAGATTATTTCACCAGCTGCTGCTGCTGCTAAGTCGCTTCAGTTGTGTCTGACTCTGTGCGACCCCATAGACAGCAGCCCACCAGGCTCCGCCGTCCCTGGGATTTCACCAGAGGCATTAATATATTGTTGAATAATTGTGTGTTGCTTTCGCGTTGATTGACTACTTCTCAGCTTCTCTGAACTCATTGTATATATTGCTTTCCAGGGCAATATATATGTGAGATATATATACACTTATATTAAAAATGATATATGAGACATATTATACATACATAATATAAATATATCTCACACATAAATATGTTTAACTTTTTTATAACAGACATACTTCAGATCTATGTACTACAGTACTTTATGGATTCAGATGCAAAGGTTCTTGAAAGCTTTGTAAACTTGGGTATTATCAATATCTACTGTCTCTAATGGAGAAGGCAATGGCACCCCACTCCAGTACTCTTGCCTGGAAAATCCCATGGATGGAGGAGCCTGGTAGGTTGCAGACCATGGGGTCGCGAAGAGTCGGACACGACTGAGTGACTTCACTTTCACTTTTCACTTTCATGCATTGGAGAAGGAAATGGCAACCCACTCCAGTGTTCTTGCCTGGAGAATCCCAGGGACAGGGGGCCTGGTGGGCTGCCGTCTATGGGGTCGCACAGAGTCGGACACGAATGAAGCAACTTAGCAGCAGTAGCAGCAGCACTGTCTCTAAACTCCAAATAGATTAGAAGGTTTCCCAGTACTTTTCTCTCCCACAGTCTTGCTATGAGTATTAAGTTCATGGTAAAGGTCCTAAAACTATTTGTTAATAAGATAATCACTTATTCATGTTAAATATGTCAGGTGTTGCCAGGCAAAACTCTGGTAGTACTGAACTTGGAACATACCCAGAGCCACATGACACATGATCAGGTCAGTAGGGTTGTCACATGCCCTTTCGTTATACTTGTTTCAATTATATTTAAGAACCTTTTATTACGTGCCTAATATATTCCAGCCACTGGGTGGGGATACAAAAATTTAAAAACAAAACAAGGACCCAGACTTGGTATTCAAGGGGCTTATGGTAGAGTAGAAAGACATAATAAAATCAACAGAGTGTCATAGGAAAATAATAGATTTTACCAAGTATTGTAATTAGGAAACAGAGAATTGACTAATAAAAGTTGTTTGGGAAAAGAATAGAAATAGATATAGGTAAGACTTCTCAGATAATATGACAGTTGGGTCAACCCTTGAGGGATACAGGAAGTTCCTCAGCATGTGATACAGGTTAAACATATCCTTCCCTTTTTACTCCTTGCTTACAAGCAGAACAAATTCTCATGATCATATTCTCATTATTCTTTTAAAACAGAAATGTGACCATAGAATTTATTTGGAAGTCAAAGAAAACTACGTGATTAATAGCATTTTCCACTACTACTGAAAAGAAAAGTTGTTGAAATTGACAAAAGAGAACAATTCACAGAAGATGAGAAGTGGAAAGAGTTTAAGAAAATCTGGGGAACCATTTTGATAGTTTAAACAGTCTAATTTACTTCAGCTATGGCAGTGCAGTTCTCTTCGAGAGATTTCTTTCTATGGGAGGACTGTTAATAACACTGGAAAACATGTCAGAAACATTGGCAAAATGATGTGTAGTTAAAAACAGGAGCTGATTGGATTGCTGCATCACTTAAATGATCCGGCTATCTAGGTAGTGATGACACTGGCATTTTCATGACAGGGCAAAATCTGTCTCAAACTTGATAAAAATTCCAAAGACAAAAGTCACAAATCAAAGGGTGATGGAAAGAAATGTGCTTGGTTTTGTCCGAAAGACACATGCCATATTCTGTAAATGCCACGGTAATAAGTGACTGCAGAAGCACAAGGAGCTGGCAAAGTGGGGAGAAACTGGGGGAATTTCAAGTATGAGTTAGTCATCAGGATTAACTTCCCCACTAGCCAGATACGACTGGCTTGGCAGGCAATGGAGGAGGGCAAAGTTGCAGAGTGTGGGCAGAAATTGCATAGCATCGTAACCCTTTGCTGCAATGTGTGCTCTGTATATGGGGGGAAGGGAGGAGGAGGCAGGATGCTAGTCTTATTAAATCCTATTTATATAGTATAATACAATATAAAAGCATGTGAGATATGTCAGGATATCACAAAAATGTCATATGTTTTACAAAGATTCCTTAAAATAAATGTTTAAGACCTATAAGTTCTAGAGCCAGCCTAAGATCTATTCCCCTTTATACCTGACCTTCAAAATCATGATTGCCATCTTATAAGCACCCAGAAGCAACCTCCTCCCATGCTATAATATCAGCAAGTTCAGACATACCTCTGAAAGCAGCTACATAAACAACAATATTTACTAATTTAATTTAATTGCTTATGCTACAAATATGAGCAACATTTCTATGGTTTTCCTGTGTCTTTCAAAGATATGCCAGAGAATACATAGACTGAGGTGGGAATTCAGTCCTGCTCCTGCCAGGGATGAAGGTGGGAGCCCAGAGTGCCTTTTTCCTGCCTGAAAATGGGCAGCAATGGGAGGCCAGGCGCTGAGCAGTCTGAAGGGGCAGAGATAACTCAGAGACGGTTGTTAGAAGTCTGAGAATGTAACTGCAGGAGCGCATCTGTGCTCTCAAGCCCTGTGTCAGGAGTCGGAAATGGTTACTACAAAAATTGCCTTAGAATGATCACATTTTTCCCCTCAAGAAGACTTATGGCTACTATGACTATCAAGCACACTGCTAATAAGACACCTTTGATTTTATTCATTAACTCACCACATTTTCATTGAGTATTGACTTATTTCAGACACTATTTTAGATAGTAGGAATATAGTAGGACTGAGTATATCTTCTCTGCCTTCATGTCCCCAGGTGGGAAGGCGAGACAGTGAGCAATAAATAAATCTACTCATAAATGGAAAGTGCCAGGTAAGAGAGTGAATGAACAGGGATGCAGCGGGATTAAACAGGTTAGCGGAGATGTCTCAGCAGAAGTGACATCTAAGTGGAGATATGAATAAAGTGCAGGATGGAATCATTCAGATATCAGGGGAGAAAGTATGGCAAGCAAAGGAAATGGTAAGTACAAGTGTCATGAAGTGAGGGAGACTTGGGGTATTTGCAGAAGAGCCACAGTGTCATTAAGGCCACAGGGCAGTGAACAAGGAGAAGCAGGGGGAAAGATGAGGTTGAAGAGGGTCTTAGTGCCAGTTTATAATCTCTCAGGCCATAAGGAACTCTTTATGTTATTCTGAATAAGAAAGAAAGACATTATAGAATATTGATGTGTGGAATGCCATGATTGTTTCAAAGAATCACTGTGTGAAGAATACTCTGATGGGGGATGGGGGTAACATGAAGGGTAGAAGCAGGGAAACTGGTTAGGGGACTACCACAGTGGTTCACGTGAGAGATGATAGTGGCTTGGACTGACACATTAGCAGTGAGGAGATCAGAATTTATAATTAGATTCAGAATGTATTTTGAAAGAAGAGCTGACAGAATGCTGATGAACTGGTCATAGAATGTGAAAGAAAGAGGTTAGGAAGATTGCAACACATTTTTGCCTGGGGAACAAAACATTTTGCAGGCCATGAGACCTCTTTCTCAAAGTAATGCTTATTTGAACTCTGATGTGTAGCACTGATTTAAAACAGAGCTGTTTCTAGGATGCAGAGGGCATACAGAACTCTCATTCAGTTCAGTCCTTCAGTTGTGTCCGACTCTTTGTGACCCCGTGAATCGCAGAACGCCAGGCCTCCCTGTCCATCACCACCTCCCGGAGTTCACTCAGATTCATGTCCATCAAGTCGGTGATGCCATCCAGTCATCTTGTCCTCTATCGTCCCTTCTCCCACCCTCAGTCTTTCCCAGAATCAAGGTCTTTTCCAATAAGTCAACTCTTCGAATGAGGTGGCCAAAGTATTGGAGTTTCAGCTTCAGCATCATTCCTTCCAATGAACACCCAGGACTGATCTCCTTAAGGATGGACGGGTTGGATCTCCTTGAAGTCCAGGGGGCTCTCAAGAGTCTTCTATAACACCACAGTTCAAAGCCATCAATTTTATGGGGCTCAGCTTTCTTCACAGTCCAACTCTCACATCCATACATGACTACTGAAAAAACCATAGGCTTGACTAGACGGACCTTTGTTGGCAAAGTAATGTCTCTGCTTTTGAATATGCTATCTAAATTTATCATAACTTTTCTTCCAAGGAGTAAGCGTCTTTTAATTTCATGATTTCAATCACCATCTGCAGTGATTTTGGAGCCCCCCAAAATAAAGTCTGACACTCTTTCCCCATCTATTTGCCATGAAGTGATGGGACCAGATGCCATGAACTTCATTTTCTGAATGTTGAGCTTTAAGCCAACTTTTTCACTCTCCTCTTTCACTCTCATCAAGAGGCTTTTTAGTTCCTCTTCACTTTCTGACGTAAGGATGGTGTCATCTGCATATCTGAGGTTATTGATATTTCTCCCGGCAATCTTGATTCCAGCTTGTGCTTCTTCCAGTCCAGCATTTCTCATGATGTACTCTGCATATAAGTTAAATAAGCAGGGTGACAATATACAGCCTTGACGTACTCCTTTTCCTATTTGGAACCAGTCTGTTGTTCCATGTCCAGTTCTAACTGTTGCTTCCTGACCTGAATATAGGTTTCTCAAGAAGCAGGTCAGGTGGTCTGGTATTCCCATCTCTTTCACAATTTTAAACAGTTTATTGTGATCCAAACAGTCAAAATCTTTGGCATAGTCAGTAAAGCAGAAATAGAACTCTCTTGCTTTTTGATGATCCAGCGGATGTTGGCAATTTGTTCTCTGGTTCCTTTGCCTTTTCTAAAACCAGCTTGAACATCTGGAAGTCCACAGTTCATGTATTGCTGAAGCCTGGCTTGGAGAATTTTGAGCATTACTTTACTAGCACGTGAGATGAGTGCAATTGTGCAGTAGTTTGAGCATTCTTTGGCATTGCCTTTCTTTGGGATTGGAATGAAAACTGACCTTTTCCAGTCCTGTGCCCACTGCTGAGTTTTCCAAAATTGCTGGCGTATTGAGTACAGCACTTTCACAGCGTCACCTTTTAGGATTTGAAATAGCTCAACAGGAATTCTATCACCTCCACTAGCTTTGTTCGTAGTGATGCTTTCTAAGGCCCACTTGACTTCACATTCCAGGATGTCTGGCTCTAGGTCAGTGATCACACCATCGTGATTATCTTGGTCATGAAGATCTTTTTTGTACAGTTCTTCTGTGTATTCTTGCCACCTCTTCTTAATATCTTCTGCTTCTGTTAGGTCCATACCATTTCTCTCCTTTATTGAGCCCATCTTTTCATAAAATGTTCCCTTGGTATCTCTAATTTTCTTGCAGAGATCTCTATTCTTTCCCATTCTGTTGTTTTCCTCTATTTCTTTGCTTTGATCGCTGAGGAAGGCTTTCTTATCTCTCCTTGCTATTCCTTGGAACTCTGCATTCAGATGCTTGTATCTTTCCTTTTCTCCTTTGCTTTTCGCTTCTCTTCTTTTCACAGCTATTTGTAAGGCCTCCCCAGACAGCCATTTTGATTTTTTGCATTTCTTTTCCGTGGAGATGGTCTTGATCCCTGTCTCCTGTACAATGTCACGAACCTCTGTCCATAGTTCATCAGGCACTCTGTCTATCAGATATAGTCCCTTAAATCTATTTCTCACTTCCACTGTATAATCATAAGGGATTTGATTTAGGTCATACCTGAGTGGTCTAGTGGTTTTCCCTACTTTCTTCAATGTAAGTCTGAATTTGGCAATAAGGAGTTCATGATCTGAGCCACAGTCAGCTCCCGGTCTTGTTTTTGCTGACTGTATAGAGCTTCTCCATCTTTGGCTGCAAAGGTCTTCATAGAACCATTCAACTTCAGCTTCTTCAGTGTTACTGGTTGGGGCATAGGCTTGGATTACTGCGATACTGAATGGTTTGCCTTGAAAACGAACAGAGATCATTCTGTCGTTTTTGAGATTGCATCCAAGTACTGCATTTCAGACTCTTTTTTGACCATGATGGCTACTCCACTTCTTCTAAGGGATTCCTGCCCACAGTAGTAGATATAATGGTATAGAACTCTACCAGTACATAATTTCCCCACTAGGCACAGGCGTAGGAATTAACTTCTGACTTTCATGATGACACACAAATTTTTTTAATATAACCCTAAACGTCTCACATGATGGAGTCCTTGGCATCCTGATCTGTCACACAGCCCCTTCTCATCTCTAACATCTAAGTCTCCAGCCTTTACCTGCCATAAATCTAGAGGACACCTTATCACTTTTAAAGTGTCCCTCTCTACCATCTTTCCAATGTATGAAAATCCTGGGCAGGCTTTGATCTGTAAGAAAGGAACCAGCAAGGTGAGCAGTAGATATAAACATGAGCTGTGTATTCCCTCCATGTCCCAGGGCCTCAGAAGAGGAAGGAAAGGCTGGGATCTAGAGAAGTCATCTTTAGTAGAGGGACCTGCTTCCTGAGACTGGTTGCAGATACAAATGTATTTTTAAGTCTGGGAGTAGGGATATGAATATGCGTTTCTTGATTTTTCCCAGGAATCCATATGAAAGCTTGGAATTCATAGTTAAGCATAACTTATAATGAATCAGCTCAGTCAACAATGCTACAATGTCCTGTATTATGTCACTACTATACTGTAAAGTCGATCAGCATATTCTTGAAACACTTCCTCCCTAATTTTCTGAGGAAATTTCTTTCACCTTTGAATAAACTGATGGTGATTTTTAGAAACGCATCCCTAAACTTTATATCCATTATGCTGGTTATATTTCCTCAGGATTAGACAAAATGGATCTAATCCTTCTGCCACATGCAATTCATTCAACAAGTTCTTATTGAGCACCTACTGTGCCCAGCGCAGTTACAGACACTGGGGTATTTGCTGATGAATACATCTAGGTCCTTGTTGTGACATAAAATCACGTGAACCTTTCCAGTGCTTTCTACCAGTGGGCCAAATCTTTTTACTGCTTTGGGAAAACAATGAAACATGTTAAGAAAGTATTTCTCATCATCTCTCAGTACCTGAGAAATGTTAATAGGAATTATATAGCAGGTGAATAGAAATGGTGAAAGCAGAGCTCCCTGAGAATTTTGTAAGCACGCTTTTTTCATTCAGTATCTGTTTGTCTTTGTTTTAAAAATCAAACAAGTGATGCTTCTCAAAATTAGAAACAGAGAACCAAGAATTTCCGTTTGAATAAAGTAATATATTAATTTGACTCGGTAACACAACGGAAAGGAGGATGAGTTGGCTAAGGGTCTTTTGAAATACAAAAGACAAGTAACTTTGTGAAGACTCTATGACCAACTTTATTTATATAAAGTGTGACTAATATTTTTCAAACCTTGAAGATCACTCTTAGATGACTTTCTCTTTGGGCAATATTATTAAATATTTGGGCAATATTATTAAAATATTACCAGGAAACCCTGTTTAATTACTTTGAAATAGGTGAAGTGAATCCATCAGATAACTATTGATATTCACATGAGAATTTAAATATCTGATTATTCTTGGTACTAAAGACATGTAAATATCCAAGCTTAAGGTAAATAAGATACACTCCTCTATGGGCAGCATAAATATCTATGTGTTAATAAGGTGTTCTCCTGACAGCAGCCTGAAGGGGAATTCTTATTATATCTTACACATGTCTTAACATATTTGTATTCAACCTGAAGCATAGATACGTATTAGATATTCTGTTAGGGCACAGTCCTCTCCGCTTCTTGCCAAACAGCATATATTACTGGGAATTCCCGTAGTTAGTAATACCTCTATAATGACATGGGTTAACTGAGGTTAACAACCTTCCTTAAAACACACACACACACATAGAGTGACACACACATAGTGATACACACCCATAGTGACACACACACAGAGAAGCAGAAAACTAACACAATATGAAATAGCCGGCTGCAGACCTTCCCCCTCCGGTGACAGGCAGCCAGAGCCAGAAGAGGGCAATCGCAGCCCCAGAGAGACATTATCTATAAAACTGTAAGCAGGCTTCTTTGCTAACTAAAACTTCTTGGGGGTCTGGACGGTCAACATTTGCCTGAGAAGGTGCGCCAGTTTTACACCCAGATAACCGAGTGGCGGGGAGGCGATAAGTCGCAGCATTGGCGCTCGCCAAACACCTCATCACCTGAGCTGCTCAGACCTGGGAAGAGCACAAAACGCAGGCCCAACTGAGTCTGCGCCTCTGAGGACTACCCGAGTGCCTGAACCACAATATGCATTTTAAATGCAATTTTGAATGCACAAAGGAAGCTTCACACCTCAGCAATATCTGCAGACTCAGAGTCTTTTCCCCCCAGTGTTTAGCCCTGGATATGACACAGTAGAAGTAAATCACTAACAGTGGACTTTTATTATGATCTACTGTATGGTCAGTTAAAAGGCATAAAGTTTGTTTTGAGTTGAGATACAGTATATTATAGTAACTAAAAGCACCATCAGGAGTCCAGTTGTTTCCTTTAAATCCCCGTTTTAATTTGCCTGCAATGTGGGAGATCTGGGTTTCATCCCTGGGTTGGGAAGATCCACTGGAGAAGGGAAAGGCTAATCACTCCAGTATTCTGGCCTGGAGAATTCCATGGACTGTATAGTCCATGGAGTTACAAAGAGTTGGACACGACTGAGCAGCTTTCACTTAATGCCTAACTAACTATATGACTTCAGATAAGATGTTTAATCCCTCTATTCTTCAGTATGTTTGTTTGTTTATTTTTTATCAGAAAATGTGTATAATACTTTGTTTTTTTCTTGTCTAGTCACTACTCTTTGTGACCCCATAGACAGCAGTCTTCCAGGCTCCTCTGTCCATGGGATTTTCCAAGCAAGAATACTGGAGTGGGTTTCCATTTCTTTCTCCAGGGGATCTGCCTGACCCAGGGATTGAACTCAGGTCTCCTACTTTGCAGGCAGATTCTTTACCACTGAGTCACTAAGGAAGTCCATAATACTATCTACTTCACAAATTTCTTATGAAAATAAAATGAAACTTTGTATGTAAAGTGCCATAAGTGCATGAATAGTTTTGCTGTTATTAAAATGCCACTAACTTACTGAGCTTTATGAAAAAAAAAAATCCATTATTTTCCCCGGCAAAACAATGGTAACTGAATCCAAATAACTTTCTTCTTTTTCAATATGCCATTTTATTTTGATTCTCACTCAAATGGAATATATTTCTACATTCTTATCTGACTTTCTTGTCTTGAAAAATGGCTCTAGTAGGAGTCCAAGTGTGGAAATGGAGAGTAACACCTCTTCAATCATTTGTCAGACATGGTACTAAGTAACCTCAAAATAATCAAGGCCATCATGCATTTTAATCCCATTTGTATTGCCTTTTTTAGGTGAAGCTCACCCATAATGGGTAGTTTATAAATTCTGCATTGCGTTAAGTATGATGCTGTAACATATTGACCTCAGCACTAAAACCCCCAAATGAGGTTGTTTTCCCTGCCTTTACCTTGTTGGCTTAGTCTATATTTGAAGCTTATATGTCTGCTAATACAATTTTCACTCATATCAGTTTAGTATTTCTGAAATATTCCTTCTCTTACACTGAATCTCTTAATAAACACAATCTCTTTACAAAAATTGTATGACTATTGTTGTGACAACTCATTCTTACCTGTTGTATTAAAATACCATGAAATAGATTGTCCAATACTTGCAGATGACAGTAGATTCTACTACTTATTAATAACTTTATAACTTCTTGATAGATTTCAGTTCTCTATTTTAAAAAATGGGATGATGGCTCACATTTTCTGTACTATTAAGAAATAATGGAAATGGAATTCTGAGCACAGTGCTTGACAAATAATAGGCAGCCAATGAAATGAAAATGTTATAATTATAGTTCATCAGCTTGAAACTATAATTCTTATGCTGGTATTCCTCAAATGTTGGCAGAAATATCAACAACCTCACATATGCAGATGATACCACTCTAATAGCAGAAAGTGAAGAGGAACTAAAGAGCCTCTTGATGAGGGTGAAAGAGGAGAGCTAAAAAGCTGGCTTAAAATTCAACATTCAAGAAACTAAGATCATGGCATCTGGTCCCATCATTTCATGACAAATAGAAGAGGAAAAGTGGAAGCAGTGACAGATTTTGTTTTTTTGGGCTCCAAAATCACTGTGGATGGTGACTGCAGTCCTGAAATTAAAAGTCACTCCTTGGAAGAAAAGCTATGACAAACCTAGAAAGCATATTAAGAAGCAGAGACATCATTTGCTGACAAAGGTCTGTATAGTAAAAGCTGTGGTTTTTTCAGTAATCATGTATAGATGTGAAACTTGGACTATAAATAAGGCTGAGTGCTGAAGAATTGATGCCTTTGAATTGTGGTGCTGGAGAAGACTCTTGAGAGTCTTTTGGACAGCAAAGTGATCAAACCAGTCAGTCCTAAAGGAAATCAACCCTGAGTATTCATTGGAATGACTGACGCTGAAGCTCCAGTATTTTGGCCACCTGATGCGAAGAGCCAACTCATTGGAAAAGACCCTGATCCGGGAAATATTGAGGGAAGGAGAAGAAGGGGGCAATAGAGGATGAGATGGTTAGATAGAATAACTGACTCAATGGACATGAATTTGAGCAAATTTTGGGAGATAGTGAAGGACAAGGAAGCCTGATGGGCTGTAGTCCATGGAGTTACAAGGAATTGGACATGTCTTAGTGACTGAACAACAACAAATCCAAATGCCACCTTGGGGAAAGCTGATTTGTGTGACTTCCCCTTTGGAACATATCCCCTGTTTTGGTGCTGAGCACTGATACATTTTATCTCAAATTCATCCAAAAATTCTGGTATGCAATCATTAGTAGCCTCAGTTAATGATAAATTAACTAAGATTTAGATTAATTTGGGCAAGGTGAGATTGGCAAGAATTGGGACAAGAATTTAAAATCAAGACTATGACTCTAAATCTCAAGGCACTTCTATGTTCTACATATTTTCCTTTGATAAGTAAACCCAAAGATCTGGGCAATTCCTGCCTCATTACGTTCTTACTGAACTATCATAGTGGAATTTTAGCCACTCTGCTTTCACTTTTCCTCCCCATCAGACTATTCAGCACCTTGTAAACAGAGATATTTTGGACATCTCATTTTCTGTGGTGTTTCTTCCGCTTAAATGTCTCTTTAGCTACTTTCTGTTTCCCGAATCAAGCCTAGACATTCACTCATAGCTCTAAATCCATCTTTCCAGCCAGTTGGTTGCTATTTTCAGTAAAGCTCCCAGTAGCTTGCCTACTGCATGATCTTTGATCCTCTAGACCTGCTCACACTTGAATGATTCTGTCCAAGCTGTTGCCTCCATCTGCATTGCTCTTTCCCACCTCTACCCCAGGCCAAATCCCACCCATCCTTTGAGATCCAACTCAATTACTATGTTTCTGTGAAGGCTTTCTGAATCCCTGGCTAAAAATGATCTTTCTCTTCATAATTACAAATGTATTTGGGGTTAATATTCTTATATGTTGTGTTCTCATACTACTGTATGTATGCTCCCATAGTGCCCTCTACCTTTCCAAATTTAAATTTATAATAAATAATCAAATATTATTTTTATTTATGTCTCCCCCCCACCTCCCCACTTCTAGGTGGCCAACAGCATAGATAGTACCAGTCTTGCTCATTGTTGTATCTTCTGTGTCTAGCACAGTGCCTGTAGTAGCACAGTAGTTGCTCAATAAACACTTTTGAGTGAGTACATAGATACTACCTTCTACTTCATTTAATAATCTGTTATACTAATAATCTCCTATATCTTCTCCTGGGTTATAATTTACTAAAGGATGGAATCTGTGACTGTCTTCTTTATATTACTCACTGAGTTCACAAATGTGGCTTAAATATATTAATAAATATTTCCTATACAAAACTGTTCTATAAGAAATAAGATTTAAGAATATTTACATTTCTAATTTTGTGCACTATATTAAATATTATACAGCTATATTCTTATACTTCAAATAAAAATATCCTAAATGGTTGCTTCTAGATAATTAACTGGGGTTTCACTAATCAATATTTTATCAAATACTATTTGGAACTAACTCACCAGTGCCAGTAGGAATAATATATAATCCCAAGAATTTGACCATAGTGGAATAAAGGTTTGAAGTTGACTGAAGAAGCATGTTGATTTATATAAAAACCAAATCAATAGAAAGCCTCACTCAGAGTCTTCTAATCTTGCCAAAGTTTTGCTTTGAATAAACGAATGGTGTGTTGTTTTTTAATTTAAGAAGTTTGTTTTCATAAACAGTTAAGAAATAACATTTAGTCCCATATTACCATTAAATTAAATTATAAATGTGCTATTTTGGTGGCCCAGTTCTACATATAACATATGTGTATCATTATATTTTCAAATATTTCATAATTCAAGATGTCTTATCTCCCAGTTATTCTGGTAATATTTTACTCTGAATCATTAAAAAATGTTGCCTGCATCTTTGCATTAGGGTTCTCTTTTGCTTGAAGTACTCCCTCCCCAGATATCTACATGTCTTACTTTATAAAGACACTCTGGTTACCCTAATAACCTGTCTTATGCTGATAGCCCAACTCACTTCCTATCTCTTTATTCTTTTTCATTTTTCTTTGTTGTACTTATCATTACCCAAATTATGATATATGTATTTACTT
Organism: Bos mutus; assembly: GCF_027580195.1. Classification (NCBI taxonomy): domain Eukaryota; kingdom Metazoa; phylum Chordata; class Mammalia; order Artiodactyla; family Bovidae; genus Bos; species Bos mutus. Next base: position 83,822,233 of record NC_091622.1, read on the forward strand.
ATTTTAGGCCTCAATTAAAATACATTACCTTAATTACACACACATGATAGATATCAAGTAGCTACTTGATGAGTAAATGAACTTAACGTTTAACTCAGTCACCTTCAGAGCTTGTCAGAAGTATTCATTGCTTTTAGTACTTTATAGCATAAACCTCTTTGGAGAAGGCAATGGCACCCCACTCCAGTACTCTTGCCTGGAAAAACCCATGGACAGAGGAGCCTGACCCCAGACCATGGGGTCGCGAAGAGTCGGACACGACTGAGTGACTTCACTTTCACTTTTTACTTTCATGCAGTGGAGAAGGAAATGGCAACCCACTCCAGTGTTCTTGCTTGGGAAATTCCATGGTCAGAGGACCTTGGCGGGTTATAGTCTATGGGATTGCAAAGAATCACCCACTCCAGTGTTCTTGCCTGGAGAATCCCAGGGATGGGGGAGCCTGGTGGGCTGCCCCGTGGGTCACACACCGTCGGACACGACTGAAGTGATTTAGCAGCAGCAGCAGCAGCAGCATAAACCTCTTAATCAGGCTGAACTCCAAATTTGTGTCAAAAATATACTCAGTTTTTTGTAATCGTTTTTCAAATGTTTATACAGCTAAACAAGAGACACATAGCTGCATAATATAAGCTTCTCAAGGGAAGAAGTTTTTTCTCATGTTGATTTTCCACTTTTTTTTTTCCTATTCAACACAGTAAGTCAGCATTAAAGGGAAATAACTATCCTTCTAAGTTACCCACATATTTTTAACTCTAAAAATTTACTGGAAGTAGTTTGTGAAGTACCCACGTTGCAACCTTTAGTTGGTCCTAGAACAATCTCAAGAGTAATGGTCATGTCACATGAAAAGCTCCTCTTCACAGGGAGACCTTTCCATTCTAGCTTTTGTCATCATTAATTTGCATTTAAATTTTAAAAATCTAGTGTAAAGGGCTTTCCAGATGGCACAGTGATAAAGAATCCATCTGCCAGTACAGGACATGAAAGAGACACAGGTTCAACCCCTGGGTGGGGAAGATCTCCTGGAGAAGGAAATGGCAATCCACTTCAGTATTCTTGCCTGGGAAATTTCATGGTCAGAGGACCTTGGCGGGTTATAGTCTATGGGATTGCAAAGAATCAGACACGACTGAGCAAGTAAATGATGTAATTTTAGTCTTTTTAAGGAACACTTCCACTTCATTATTAAAAACAGAGTCATAGCAATGTGATAGTGATGTTTGACATTTAAAAGAAGTTGGTGTACTTAAAATATTAAACAAAATGCACATGCACTTGAATATTGGCCTGAATGCTTTCCCCTAAGACTGGGATCACAGCAGGGATCACTCCTATTCATAGTGGAGGTCCTAATCAGTTCAGGGAAGCAAGAAAAAGAAATTTAGAACCTACAGAATGAAAAGAATAAACTGCCTTTATTAGTATATTATATAGAAAATATCTAAGTATTGATCAGAAAGGGACTAGTATGTAAGCTTACAAAGGCTACAGGATAGCAAATTACATATAAACATTGAACAATATGTTCATATATTATCACTGGATGAAAGAATACTGAAATTATAAAAGCAGTACAGTTATACCTCAGAGATACAGGTTCAGTTCCAGATAACCGCAATAAAATCAGATATCACAATAAAGCAAGTCACACAAGTTCTTTGTTTCTCAGTGTGTATAAAAGTTATGTTGATACTATACTGTAACCCATTAAGTATGCTATGACATTATGTCTAAAAAAGCAATGTCCATAGCTTAATTTAAAAATACTTTATTGCTAAAAAATGCTAATCATTATATTAGTCTTCAGTGAGTTGTAATCTTTTATCTGATGGAGGCTCTTGCCTTGATGTTGAGGCCTTGCTGACAGTAGTGGTTGCTGATGGTTGGGATGGATGTGAACATTTCTTAAAATGACAATGTAATTTGCCACATTAATTGACTCTTACTAAGACAAATGATTTCTCTGTGGCATGCAATGTGATTTGATAGCATATATCCATAGTAGAACTTGTTTCAAAATTGGAGTCAGTTCTCTAGAACCTTCAGTTCAGCTCAGTTCAGTCGCTCAGTCATGTCCGACTCTTTGAGACCACATGAATCGCAGCATGCCAGGCCTCCCTGTCCATCACCAACTCCCGGAGTTCACTCAGACTCACGTCCATTGAGTCAGTGATGCCATCCAGCTATCTCATCCTCTGTCGTCCCCTTCTCCTCCTGCCCCCAATCCCTCCCACCATCAGAGTCTTTTCCAATGAGTCATCTCTTCACGTGAGGTGGCCAAAGTACTGGAGTTTCAGCTTCAGCATCATTCCCTCCAAAGAAATCCTAAGGCTGATCTCCTTCAGCCTTGGACTGGTTGGATCCCCTTGCAGTCCAAGGGACTCTCAAGAGTCTTCTCCAACACCACAGTTCAAAAGCATCAATTCTTCGGCACTCAGCTTTCTTCACAGTCCAACTCTCACATCCATACATGACCACTGGAAAAACAATAGCCTTGACCAGACAAACCTTTGTTGGCAAAGTAATGTCTCTGCTTTCAATATGCTATCTAAGTTGGTCATAACTTTTCTTCCAAGGAGTAAGCATTTTTAATTTCATGGCTGCAGTCACCATCTGCAGTGATTTTGGAGCCCCCAAAAATAAAGTCTGACACTGTTTCCACTGTTTCCCCATCTATTTGCCATGAAGTGATGGGACCAGATGCCATGATCTTCGTTTTCTGAATGTTGAGCTTTAAGCTAGAACCTTACCACTACTTTATCAACTAAATTTATGTAATATTCTAAATCCTTGTTATTTCAACAATCTTCATAGCATCTTTACGAGGAGTATATTCCATCTCCAGAAACCAATTTCTTTGCTCATCCATAAGGAGCAACTCATCATCTGTTTTATCATGAGATTGTAGCAAATTAGTCACATTTCCAGGTTCCACTTCAAATTCTAGTTCTCTTGCTATTTCTGTCATATCTGCAGTTCCTTCCTCCACTGATGTCTTGAATCCCTCAAAGTTATCCAAGTGGGTTGAAATCTACTTCTTCAGAGCTCCTGTTAATGTTGACAACTTGACATCTTCTTATAAATCACAAATATTCTTAATGATATCTAGACTGGTGAATCCTTTCCAGAAGGTTTTTAATTTAGTTTGCCTAGATCCATTAGAGGAATCATTATCTGTGGCAACTATGTATGTATGTGTGCTCAGTCATGTCTGACTCTTTGCAGCTTTATGGACTTTAGCCCACTGGGATCCTCTGTCCATGGGATTTCCCAGGCAAGAATACTGGAGTAGGCTACCATTTAATCCTCCAGGGGATCTTTCTGACCCAGGAATCCAATCCACCTCTCCTGTACTTCAAGTTGATTCTTTACCACTGAGCCACTGCGGAAGCCCATGACAACTATAATTTTTTTTTTTTTTAATCCAATTTTATTTTTTTTCTAATTTTATTTTATTTTTAAACTTTACATAATTGTATTAGTTTTGCCAAATATCAAAATGAATCCGCCACAGGTATACATGTGTTCCCCATCCTGAACCCTCCTCCCTCCTCCCTCCCCATACCATCCCTCTGGGTCTTCCCAGTGCACTAGCCCCAAGCATCCAGTATCGTGCATCAAACCTGGACTGGCAACTCGTTTCTTACATGATATTTTACATGTTTCAATGCCATTCTCCCAAATCTTCCCACCCTCTCCCTCTCCCACAGAGTCCATAAGACTGTTCTATACATCAGTGTCTCTTTTGCTGTCTCGTACACCGGGTTATCGTTACCATCTTTCTAAATTCCTTATATATGCGTTAGTATACTGTATTTATGTTTTTCCTTCTGGCTTACTTCACTCTGTATAATAGGCTCCAATTTCATCCACCTCATTAGAACTGATTCAAATGTATTCTTTTTAATGGCTGAGTAATACTCCATTGTGTATATGTACCACAGCTTTCTTATCCATTCATCTGCTGATGGACATCTAGGTTGCTTCCATGTCCTGGCTATTATAAACAGTGCTGCAATGAACATTGGGGTACACGTGTCTCTTTCCCTTCTGGTTTCCTCAGTGTGTATGCCCAGCAGTGGGATTGCTGGATCATAAGGCAGTTCTATTTCCAGTTTTTTAAGGAATCTCCACACTGTTCTCCATAGTGGCTGTACTAGTTTGCATTCCCACCAACAGTGTAAGAGAGTTCCCTTTTCTCCACACCCTCTCCAGCATTTATTATTTGTAGACTTTTAGATCACAGCCATTCTGACTGGTGTGAAATGGTACCTCATAGTGGTTTTGATTTGCATTGCATTTCTCTGATAATGAGTGATGACTATAGTTTTATAAAATGCATTTCTTAAATAATAAGATTGAAATTTAAAATTACTCCTTGATTCATGGGTTGAAGAATGGCTATGTTAATAAATAATAATAATGATGATAGTAAAATAAAATCTGATAATAATAAAAAATTTTATTTATCAGTGCTCTTTAGTGACCAGGTTCCTTGTCCATTAGCAGTAATATTTTGAAAGGAATTTTTTGTTCTGAACAGTAGATCTCAACAGTGGGCTTAAAATATTCAGTAAACAATATTATAAACAGATGTGCTATCATCCAGGCTTTGTTGTTCCATTTATAAATTACAGGCAGAGATATATAGCATAATCTTAAGGACGCTAGGGTTTTTTGGAATGATAAGTTAGCATTGGCCTTAATTTAGAGTTACCAGCTGCATTAGCCCCTAACAAGAGAACCCACCTGTCTTTTGAAACTTTGAAGGCAGGCATTGACTTATCTCTAGCTCTGAAAGCCCTAGATGCCATCTTCTTCCAATATAGCACTGTTTCATTTACATTGAAAATCTGTTGTTCGGTGTTGCCACCTTCATAAATTATCTTAGCTAGATCTTCAAGATAATTTACTGAAGCTTGTATAATGCATCAGCACTTGTTGCTCAACTTCGCACCTTCATGTTCTGAAGATGGCTTCTTTCCTTAAACCTCGTGAACCCACCTCTGCTGGCTTCAAACTTTTCTTCTGTAGTTTCTTTACTTCTCTTAGACGTCATAGAATTAAAAAGAATTAGGACCTTGGCTTTGGCCTAAAGGAATGTTGCAACTGGTTTGATCTTCTATTCAGACACTAAAACTTTCTCCATATGAGCAATAAAGCTGTTTCTTTTCATCCATATATTCACAGGAGTAGCACTTTAAAGTTCCTTCAAGATCTTTTCCTTTGCATTCACAGCTTGGCTAACTGATACAAGAGACCTAGCTTCTGGCCTGTATACAGGCTTTCAACATGCCTTCCTCACTAAGCTTAATCATTTCTAGATTTGACTTAAAGCAAGAGATATATGACTGGTCCTTTCATTTGAACACTTTGAGACTATTGTAGGGTTAGAAAGTGGCCTAATTTCAATATTGTTTTATTTTAGGGAATAGGGAGGCCTGAGGAGAGAAAGAGAAAAGGGGAAACAGCTAGTGGATGGAACAATCAGAACACACACATTTATCAATTAAGTTCACTATCTTACATAGGCACAATTTGTGGTGTCCAAAATATTTACAATAGTAACATCAGAGATACTGACCACAGACCACCATAGCAAATATAATAATAAAAAAGTTTGAAATATTGTGAAAATTAACATAATGTGACACAGAGACACAAAGTGAGCAAATGCTATTGAAGAATGGTATCAGTATACTTGCTAGATATTAGGTTGCCACTAACCTTTAATTTGTTAAAAAATACAGTATCTGTAAAGTGCAATAAAATTAAGTAAAATGAGATGAGGTATGCCTGTATTGCCTCCAAGAGCATTAAAAGCCAAGGGAGTTATAGATATTATCTTAAAATAACTTTTAATGGAATATCATTTGTAAAAATACTGAAGCACAAGCTGGAATCAAGATTGCCGGGGGAAATATCAATAACCTCAGATATGCAGATGACACCACCCTTATGGCAGAAAGTGAAGAGGAACTAAAAAGCCTCTTGATGAAAGTGAAAGTGGAGAGTGAAAAAGTTGGCTTAAAGCTCAACATTCAGAAAACAAAGATCATGGCATCTGGTCCCATCACTTCATGGGAAATAGATGGGGAAACAGTGGAAACAGTGTCAGACTTTATCTTTTTGGGCTCCAAAATCACTGCAGATGGTGACTGCAGCCATGAAATTAAAAGACGCTTACTCCTTGGAAGAAAAGTTATGACCAACCTAGATAGCATATTGAAAAGCAGAGACATTACTTTGCCAACAAAGGTTTGTCTGGTCAAGGCTATGGTTTTTCCTGTGGTCATGTATGGATGTGAGAGTTGGACTGTGAAGAAAGCTGAGCACTGAAGAATTAATGCTTTTGAACTGTGGTGTTGGAGAAGACTCTTGAGAGTCGCTTGGACTGCAAAGAGATCCAACCCGTCCATTCTAAAGGAGATCAGCCCTGGGTGTTCTTTGGAAGGAATGATGCTAAAGCTGAAACTCCAGTACTTTGGCCACCTCACGTGAAGAGATGACTCATTGGAAAAGACTCAGATGCTGGGAGGGATTGGGGGCAGGAGGAGAAGGGGACGACAGAGGATGAGATGGCTGGATGGCATCACTGACTCAATGGACGTGAGTCTGAATGAACTCTGGGAGTTGGTGATGGACAGGGAGGCCTGGCATGCTGCAATTGATGGGGTCACAAAGAGTTGGACACGACTGAGTGACTGAACTGAACTGATGCTGTACTCCAGAAACTAATACAATATTGTTAATCAACTTTACTTCAATGAAAAAAAAATTAATTTAAAAAAATAGAGCAAGGGATCAGGGAAGATTTCCCCTGAGGCCATTCGAACCAAAACCTAAAGGATTCTCTGATTAGGTGAAGCTTACAAGGAAGAGAAAGCAGTGTGTGTTAGATGAGTAGGAGCTTGGTTAGTTCATGTTACTGATATGACAAGTGTGTATGAAACATAGTGAGCATGAAAGAAAACAGCCTATAGTTATTGCAAAAAGAAATGCAAAATCATTCCACAAAAATTTTAGTATATGAGTGTTCAAAATTAGCTTCTTAAATCTGGCCAATTTTATAGTATTTTAAGTTAATGCATGCATGTGTGTGTACAAAGTTACGTGTTCAACTCCTTGTGACTCTATGGACTATAGCCCACCATGCTCCTCTGTCTATGGGATTCTCCAGGCAAGAATACTAAAGTGGATTGTCATTTCCTACTCCACTGAAGTTCATTATGGTGTAATAATGTATATGTAGATTTATATCACATTATGCTGAATATTTTCTAAATGTAGTAATTGTGACAATGTTGAAAAAACAGCAACAATAGGAATACTATATAGATAAAAGGTATACAAATTCTAGAAATGCTTCCAGCAATGATTATATATAAGCATCCTAGCATATTATTAATATTCTTCTGTCTTTTCCACCAGTATTTAATAGACTATTACAGTGTTCACTGCTTAATTGAATGCTAATTTAATATTCCTTGTGTGATTAAAATTTACTTCCCAAGATTGTAAAATCCTAAAAGGTAGAGGTTTTCTGCTTCTTTTGTATTTCCAAAAGGCCCTTGCTTAGCATTAATCAGAAACTTATTCACTTGAAAATTTCAACTATGAATACAAATCACAATAAACCTCAGATTCACAACTTGCCAGCATTTCAGGAAGACAAGGAGGGTATAAATCAACATCTGACACATAATTAAGATCAATTAATAGTAACCATAGTGTAACTTCCCAGAGTCAAATTAAGAATTCCTTGTCTGAGGGCAGCAAAGGAGCGCAGACATAAAAAACAGACTGGTGGACACAGTGGAGGAATGAGTGGGTAGAACGATTTGAGAAAGTAGCATTAAAACATATACATTACTGTATGTAAAATAGAGAGCCAGTGAGAATTTGCTGTATGAAGCAAGGAGCTCAAATTCAGGGCTCTGTGACACTGGTGGGGTGGGGTGGGAGGTGGAAGGGAGGTTCAAGAGGGAGGGGACATATGTGTACCTATGGCTGATCCATGCTGATATACAGCAGAAACCAATGCAATGTTGTAAAGCAATTATCCTCCAGTTAAAACAAAAGAATCCCTGCTCTGAGGTTCTACTTTCAGTCCCCTGAAACTGTGGACAAATACGTCACCTAACAAGGGAAAGACAAGATTTTTTCCACTAGGTTTTTGAACTTCAGATTAGGTGACAGGCAAGGTATGTTTGTCCTCAAAAATGGCCCAGGAGTTCTCTTTTCAAATATTGGCAAAAGAGAAATTGAAAAGAAAAATGCTAAATTTCAAGAAATTACATACAAATTTTACCTTCCTTTATATGTAACACTCTCAGCTGACTGGATCCATACCTCCCATGTTAGCTTTTTAAAAAAAATTATGATAGCTCAATAGACTCTCAATAAATTCTTAAAAACAAACAAACAAACAAACTCTAGTCCCATTTCTTTGAACTAAAGTAATTTTAACCATTCTTACCCAACACAGCATAAAATGCTTCTTGAGAAATCAAATTCTGTTACTTGAAACTGAGTTTATTAGAGCATCTTAGGGGACAAAAGCAGAGTTAAATCACTAAAAAAGAATTTGTAACCTGTTAAGCACGCACTCCTCTGACAAATATTTAGAATGTTTATTGATGCTTAATGTTTTTGGCATCCATCCTTAAAAAAATCTTCAGAATTTTGTCTCCTAATCAGAAACCAAATAGTTTATATAAAGTGCAATCTTACAATAAATTGAACTTGCAATAAATACATACTTTATATACACACTTGTATACACACATATTGTCGGCTTCCCCGATAGCTCAGTTGGTAAATAATCTGCCTGCAATGCAGGAGACCCCGGTTTGATTCCTGGGTCAGGAAGATCCCCTGCAGAAGGGATAGGCTACCCATTTCAGTATTCTTAGGCTTCCCTTGTGGCACAGCGGGTAAAGAATCTGCTTGCAATGTGGGAGACCTGGGTTCTATCCCTGGGTCTGGAACATCTCCTGTAGAAAGGAAAGGTTACCCACTCCAGTGTTCTGGTCTGGAGAATTCCATGGACTGTAGAATCCATGGGGTTGCAAAGAGTTAGACATGACTGAGCGACTTTTGCTTTCCCATACACACATATTGCCAAAAAGAACGTGGTATTGCTATTTTGTCTCTGGTAAAATAAATAATTAAATGCATAAATATGTATTTTAAAAACACAGTTGCTTTCAATAAGCAACCAGTTTTCTTTCCTTAGTTTCCTGTTAGGTTGACAGGCATAAAGGTTTGCATTTCAGTGGTATTTTGCAATCCAGTTCAGAAGGAGGAGCTATGATTAAGATGTAAATGTCCTAGATAAGAGAGAGCAACAATTATTATAATCTGCATATTAAATAAACAAAATTAACATGCTCCAGAATCTGTCACATTTCTAAAGGGCCAGATGTAAAAGAGGTAATGAGTAGGTTAGAGTGCTTGCATATGAAGAAGAAATGTAAGAGTTTCTCATTCTTGGAATTTTCCCCTCAAAAGTTGAGCTGCCATATCATTGACCAGTGAACTAAACTATTATGATGGCCAAAAGGTTCATTTGAGTTTTTCCATAAGCTCTTATGGAAAAACTTGAACAAGCTTTTTGGCTAACCCAATATCATACAGCCCAAATGCTATTTCATTAGATTTATAGTTTTTCTAAAAAGTCATTTTTTATTTTTTGAAGGTCTAAGTATACATTAAGTGGTTATTTGATAGCTCTTTGCTACAGTAAAACCATCTAATTCCTAGAAATTTAAAGACACTTAGCAGCAGCAGCAGCAATAGCTATAATTTTACATTGAATAATTAAGCTGTATTTCCTGAGCTTTTAAAGAAAACCGACAAACTGTGTGTATAGCTTAAAAAATGTAACTACTAAATTTTGTCTTTGTAAGAATGAAAGTGTGAAAGTGTTATTTGCTCAGTTGTGTCCTACTCTTTGAGATCCCATGGATTGTAGCCCTCCAGGCTCCTCTGTTCATGGAATTCCCCTGGCAAAAATACTGGAGTGGGTAGTCATTCCCTTCTCCAGGGGATCTTCCTGACCCTGGGATCCTGCAGTGCAGGAAGATTCTTTACCATCTGAGCCACTATCCATTCTCCCTTTATAATAATGACTAGGGTTCTATTATTGAATTTCATTTTCTGAGAGATCCTACTTTTATCTCTATAAATAGGTCAATAGAAATTTCCTTCTATATTTGCATGAAAATCTATTAATCAATTTATTATAATATTACATTTCCTTCCTTTCCTTAGTTTCCTGTTAGGTTGACAGGCATAAAGGTTTGCATTTCAGTGGTATTTTGCAATCCAGTTCAGAAGGAGGAGCTATGATTAAGATGTAAATGTCCTAGATAAGAGAGAGCAACAATTATTATAATCTGCATATTAAATAAACAAAATTAACATGCTCCAGAATCTGTCACATTTCTAAAGGGCCAGATGTAAAAGAGGTAATGAGTAGGGGGAGGAGCCAAGATGGCGGAGGAGTAGGACGGGGAGAACACTTTCTCCCCCACAAATTCATCAAAAGAGCATTTAAACGTCGAGTAAATTCCACAAAACAACTTCTGAATGCCGGCAGAGGACATCAGGCACCCAGAAAAGCAACCCAACTCTTCGAAAGGAGAGAGAAGAAATACAGCTCCACCCACCAGAACACCGACACAAGCTTCCCTAACCAGGAAACCTTGACAAGCCACCTGTACAAACCCACACACAGTGAGGAAACGCCACAATAAAGAGAACTCCACAAACTGCCAGAATACAGAAAGGACTCCCAAACTCAGCAATTTAAACAAGATGAAGAGACAGAGGAATACTCAGCAGATAAAGGAACAGGATAAATGCCCACCAAACCAAACAAAAGAGGAAGAGATAGGGAATCTACCTGATAAAGAATTCTGAATAATGATAGTGAAATTGATCCAAAATCTTGAAACTAAAATGGAATCACAGATAAATAGCCTGGAGACAAGGATTGAGAAGATGCAAGAAAGGTTTAACAAGGACCTAGAAGAAATAAAAAAGAGTCAATATATAATGAATAATGCAATAAGTGAAATTAAAAACACTCTGGAGGCAACAAATAGTAGAATAACAGAGGCAGAAGACAGGATTAGTGAATTAGAAGATAGAATGGTAGAAATAAATGAATCAGAGAGGATAAAAGAAAAACGAATTAAAAGAAATGAGGACAATCTCAGAGACCTCCAGGACAATATTAAACGCTACAACATTCGAATCATAGGGGTTCCAGAAGAAGAAGACAAAAAGAAAGACCATGAGAAAATACTTGAGGAGATAATAGTTGAAAACTTCCCTAAAATGGGGAAAAAAGAGAAAAAAAAGAAAAAAAAAATTACATTTCCCTATAGATAAAATTTTGAAAAGGAACTACATCCAGAAAAAAAGCTTATTTCATGGCTGTATGTATAATAAATCATATTTCATTAAATATACTGCAGCATTTGGAATCTGGTTTTTATATAGTTTTCCTGATGAAATTAGGCATTATAAATGTAACATTAGCATTAGCAAATGCAACACAAATCATAGAAAATGTAATTCTAATCAATTTGATTCTAAATAATGTTTATTTTAATGAATGGACAACACATAGTTAAAGTAGATAATCCAGTTCCAGGCATTTAGAACAAATCTTACCACACAGCCTGTTGAATGAATGGCACCTTATTTAAAATTTATAAAACTACTTTCAGAAAGGCAATCATTAATAGTATCTCTTATCCTTGTTAGTTTAAAGATATGCACATTAGGGTCCTTGAATTCCTGATCCACTTTAAAAAATTGGGAGGAATTAGAAAGATTTTTTTAGTTTGAAGAAATGTAGATTGATGCTTAAATATGAACTCTGGCTTTCAAATATCAGCAATAGTATCTAGTTCAGCTTATTTGAGTTGGTTAGTAAGGCAAATATATAGCAATAATTGGCTTTACTATATTTTTTTTTAATAAACTGCAACTTTGCTTCAGCCATGCACATGTCTAACCACTGGAGGTTTCTGAGATAATCAACACAAATAGATCCCCATAATATAAATAAGGTATATATAACACTATCAAAAAATCTATTCAAAAACTATAAATTTGTAAATGAATAAATTCTTTTTCATTAAAATAATTAGCCGTATCTTCCACATTGTTACAGATCATTTATAAGTAATATTTAAGCAACCAACAAGGTGTTAATTTCCAAAATTTACAAACATTTCATGAGGCTTAATATTATCAAAACAATAAAAAAAAAATTGGGCAGAAGACAAAAGAGAAATTTCTCCAAAGAAGATATACAGATGGCCAAGGTACACATAAAAAGAGGCTCAACACCACTAATTATTAGAGAAATGCAAATCAAAGCTACAATGAGATATCACCTCACATTGGTCAGAATGACTATCATCAAAAAATCTACAAACAATGGGTGCTGGAGAGAGTGTGGAGTAAAGGGAACCTTCCTACACTGTTGGGGGGAATATAAATTGGTACAGCCACTGTGGAGAATAGTATGGAGATTCCTTTAAAAACAAAAAATAGAGCTACAGTATGATTCAGCAATCTCACTTCTGGGCATATATCCAGAGAAAACCTTGATTCAAAAGGATACAGGGACCCCAGTGTTCATTACACGCGGTTTACAATAGCCAAGACATAGAAACAACCTAAGTATCCATCAACAGATGAATGGATAAAAAAAGATGTGATACAGGTTTACAATGTAATACTTAGCCATTAAAAAGAATGAAATAATGCCATTTGCAGCGACAAAGATGGATGGAGATTATCATACTTAGAGAAGTAAGTCAGACAAAGAAAGACAAATATCATATGTTATCACTTATATGTGGAATCTAAGGGAAAAAAAGGATACAAATGAACTAATTTACAAAATAGAAACTGACTCACAGACTTATGATTGCTGAACCATACAGTAGCTCTATTTTTTGTTTTTAAAGGAATCGCCAAACTATTCTTCATAGTGGCTGTACCAATTTATATTCCCACCAACAGTGTAGGAAGGTTCCCTTTATTCTACACTCTCTCTAGCACTTATTTGTAGGTTTTTTTGACTCACTGACTCACATACTCACAGACTTAAATAAATTTATGGCTACCAAGGGGAAGTGTGGAGGGCAGGGATAGATTGGGAGTTTGAGATTGACATGTACACACTGCTATATTTAAAATAGATCCAGTGAGAACCTACTGTAAAAACTAAAAATCAAATAAAGAAAAAAATATAGTCAGAAAGAGGTAGATGGCAGTTGACTAGCTAAATAAATTAAAACAAGTAGAAATGAGTAGTTTTACCAACTTTAAAGAAATTTTAGATACTACTTAATTCTTGCTGTTCTTATTAGACCAAGGGGTAAAGAACACAGGAACAATCCTAAACAAGGAATGGTGGTGGTAGTTTAGTTGCTAAGTCATGTCTGACTCTTGCGACTCTACAGACTGTAGCCTGCCAGGCTCCTCTGTTCATGGGATTCTCCAGGTGAGAATACTGGAGTGGGTTGCCATTTCCTTCTCCAGGGGATCTTCCTGACCCAGGAATCAAACACGGGTCTCCTGCATTGCAGGCTGATTCTTTACCAACTGAGCTACGAAGAAAAAAAGCAAGGAGTATTTGCCCCCCGAAAGATGAATCAGGAAAGAAAAAGGACCTAAGTTTTTGTTTTCCTCAGAAGAGGACATCTTTCTTGAGTTAATTTTGGTGGAAAGGAGAAAAAATTAAGGTACTTGTTTCAAGCATTTTATCTGATAATAGCTCACGTGTTGATTTACAATAACCCATGAGCTAATATGTTCTTAAAAGTGATATGATATATAAGTAATGAAAACAATGGATCGATCTTTCCTCTACCTTAACTGTAACAGAAATGATGGCCTGTAGTCCATAGGCTTGCAAAGGGTAGAACACAACTGAAACATAAAGCACGCGCGCACACACCACCTGAAGCAAAGCAGCTGAGGTTTGAGATCGGAATTAGAGATATAATCAGAGAGCAGTAAACACCAAGAAGAAAAATGATTGTGCAAGGATGGATGGTAAGAAGAGGAAGGTAGGTAGTAGGGTCATAATGGGGCAGGAAATGCCTCATTGACTTAATAGAGAGGGGAGCTAAGAAAATACCATTGACATAGTTTTGAGGTGATGTCTATGCTACTTACTATGTCAAACTCAGTTCTAGCCAGGTCTCTACAAGTTATCCAGGTCTATGCATATAACTAAAATCATGACTGAAATCATGATTTCAGCACATATGTAGCTGAGATGGCCAAAAAGTTCATTCTGGTTTTTCTGGACAATGATATAAAACCCTGAATGAACTTTATGGCCAACCCAATATGTATGAAAATATCAGTGATTTCAGTATGGAAATGACATAAGTGACCTGATTTTTAGTCTATTTTTTAAAACTTTTATAAAGATGAAACTATAAATTCTTCCTGTGTATAGCTTCACTTATGATTTGACACCGAAATATTGTCCAAAGGCTTTATTCATATTAGGTCTTTCTACCTATTCAAGTTTATTTGGCTGATTATGAAAAAGAAGCAGTGCAGAGCGTATACAAGAATCTGTCACTAGGTGAGAGGGGGAAATACAAAACTTGAAGCAGCTGTCTGGCACTTGTAAATCAAATGATTATCTAGACTATTTTCCTTTTGACTTGCAATAGACACATTTTACACTTTGTTTTGCACTGGATTTTATTTTTTCTGTTTTTAGGACTTAATTCTTGCCAATTTGTTCTATTTTATCTCACTAGATTGAGATGTGTGTTCAAGATTTTTTGACATTCTAGTATCTAAGCCTGTATTTTTTAGGTAGTATAAAGGGTTTTTCAAAGGATGCTTTGATAGGTTTTAAAATCATGTAAGTTTTAAGTTGTATTGCTCATTCCATTCCAAAATAAATAAAACAAGATGTGGAAGAAACTTGATAAGTTTGAACCATGTGAAATTTCTGGTATTCATACTTTTTTACCCTACACAAAGGTCAATTTCACATGGTTCCCACTTGTAGATTATACTACTGTATATTTTCTATAGTTATATTTTAGAGTAATTCATTTTTATTTTATATAAAAGACTTAAAATAGGGTCTGCTCTCTTCACCCAATGATAATGTTATATAAATTGTTGATGCCTCAAAGTAGCCTGACTTCAAATTCTGAGCCATAATAAGCAATTAATTATAAAATCTTAAGAACTGTGCAAAATAATTTAAAAGCAAGTCTATACATTTTAAATACTGGCAATTATAGGGAATCAGTTAAAATTCACGGTTTAGTCATATACACTATTAAAAGAAAATATATTGTACAGAATTGAAAACAACAAATGCAAACATCTCTGAGTGTCTTTTAATGGGCTTTTGAACCTGGATTTTGAGTATTAGGCTTCCTGAAATGCTAAGGTTTCAAGTGCTTCATAATCATTATATGAAACTATATAATGGTTGTATGATTCAAGAGTATGAAAACTTTCTTGTCTTTACATATTCATTATCCTAACACATCCAGCCCCACAGTATTCCAAAAACACAATATCTTTTTCAAAGACTACTGCAAATAACTGCTCGAACCAACATAGACTTATCTTCTTGGTCAAAATACTGGTTTCTATGCTGTCTTCCTACACACATATATGCACAACATATATGATGTGTATATATATATAATGCACAAAGATATGCACATACAGTGTGTGTGTAGTGTGCTACTACACTACAAGCAAAAATAATAAACATTTGTTGAATTAACAAATAAAGAAAACTATAAAATCTAGTGTATAAGCATCTGATATTTTCACATCATCCACAATAAATCCTTATCAGTACCACAAGTTTCAGTTCAGTTCGGTTGCTCAGTCATGTCCGACTCTGTAACCCCATGAATTGCACCATGCCAGGCCTCCCTGTCCATCACCAACTCCAACAAGAGAAGACCACAAGTTTACTTGGAATGAATTATTTCCACTGTTCAGTTCTTCACCTTCTGAATCACTATATCTCAAACATTCCATAGCTCTCCTTAAACAATTATGTTATGAAAAACAAACTTGAAATTTACATTTATTCCTGATTTGTTGTCTTTTCTTATTATCTGTCCTTTGGCTTTTGGCATATGTTACCCTAAGTCAGCATACAAATCTTGAATACTTACAATGGGCCAAGCAATGTGTTTACCGCTGGAAATACAGACAGCTCTCTGTTTAACTAGAGAGACACAATTGTAAGCAAATAATTAATCATACAGAGAAGTGCCAACAGAAGCATATACCATCTGTTATGCAAGTTTGATCAGGATGACTAAGCCTCAGGAATAATTAGATTAAAGATATGAGGGTAGGAAGACAATACTGCTACTGCTAAGTCACTTCAGTCATGTCTGACTCTGTGCGACCTCATAGACGGCAGCCCACCAGGCTCCCCTGTCCCTGGGATTCTCCAGGCAAGAACACTGGAGTGGGTTGCCATTTCCTTCTCCAATGCATGAACGTGAAAAGTGAAAGTGAAGTCGTTCAGTCATGTCTGACTCTTAGTGACCCCGTGGACTGCAGCCTACCAGGCTCCTCCATTCTCAAGTAATGTGAGAAGGAAATTCATTAGAGGCAGAAGAAACAACATGTTTAAGGATGGTCTCCTTGCTACTCCCTTCATTTAGTTCTGCAACTGTACACAAAAAAGTAGAACCATGATACTGCTCTGGTAGTCTACCATAGCATTTCTAAAATTGCGAATTTCATCACTTCTTCCTCTTGTTTAATTTTTCACTCAACTCTCAAAGATTTAAACTGGGTACAAAAGGTCCTTTTTAGTCTTACTGATCATTTCAGTTTCATTTGATAATTTCCAACATCTATTGGTGAGTGTATCTCAAGTCTTGACTTTTGCAAGGGCTATGTTCTTTCAGCTCAAGAACACCATCTTTCTCTTCCAGCTAATCTCTACCTGCCTTTTAAAACTAAATTCAATCATTATACTTTCAGAGAAGTTTTTATGAGATTGAGTAGGCACCTCTAGAGCACTTTGTTTACACTTTCTATAAACATTGATCAGTTCATACAATCAGCATGTGGATTTTTGACTTGCCTCTTGCTTCTAAGATCACTATTTGCTGATAACTATATCTGTTATATATGTCTCACTGGTAGAGAGCATCAGATATAGGGACTAAGAAAAATCAGTCTATAATATAGAGTAATTTAAGAGGTTCTCTAAGGCCTTAAATAAGAGAATGTTCTCCATATTAACTACCTATTAGCACTTTAGAAATCATATAATTTAAGTATTTAAAAGGACTTTAAGGCTATCTAATGGAAAGGTTTTAAAAATATTTTTGACCATGACCCACCATAAGAGATGTTCTATATCAGAGTGTGGTGTACACACACAATCATATATTTAAAACAACAGTTCCACAACATAATACACTTACTACTTACAATACAGTAAAACTACAACAATATTAATATCAGATATTATTAATACAGCAAAGAAAAAACAAAATGAATAATGTAAAAATATGCAAATTATAAGCCAATAAACTAAAATAGCTTATCCACAAAAAATATTTCAATTCCCCTTAATGCTTACAACACCCCCAACCCCCCATTTATTTTACTGCAAACTCTCCCTATATTACCAATAAAAGTGAAGTCTTGAGAGGTAAGTGTCTTGTTGAAGACTGGATCTAGAACACATCTAAAGCTCAGGCTAGTATTCTTTCCACTACATCAGTGAGAAAGAACTTCTGCTAAGAAGCCATCACATATCTAACTCATTCACTTTGAGGGACTGGATCCTTTGGCCCAGGTATCTTTACAAATGAATTAAGTGAACCACTGTCTAATCGTCTTATTTCTATGGCATAATCTGTATTTTTAGACAAAATATCTGTATTAAAAATAGTACTGATCTGGAATCCAATTAGAAAGATACTTTAAAATCCTCAGAACTATAAGCTGTGAATCAATGCTGATGAAGCTTATATTCAGAAATTTTATATATCTCTAACAATTCCTTCAAAGTGGAAAAGTGAATGAATAGATAATGCCATAAATTGGGAAGAGGAGAACCAGGCTGATAGAGAAGTCATACCACAAAATTCTGGAAAAAAAAAAAAAAGGAGAATGAGAGTACTTCAAATCCTTTGCTATGCTATGCTATGCTATGCTAAGCCGCTTCAGTCATGTCCTACTCTGTGCGACCCCATAGACAGCAGCCCACCAGGCTCCACCGTCCCTGGGATTCTCCAGGCAAGAATACTGGAGTGGGTTGCCATTTCTTTCTCCAATGAATGAAAGAGAAAAGTGAAAGTGAAGTCGCTCAGTCCTGTCCGACTCTTAGCGACCCCATGGACTGCAGCCTACCAGGCTCCTCTGTCCATGGGATTTTCCAGGCAAGAGTACTGGAGTACGGTGCCATTGCCTTCTCCAATAAATCCTTTGCTACTTTTTAAAAATTGAGATTGTTGACATATGTTTATCTGAAGTTTGTTAAATATAAGAGTAAGTTTTTTTCTAGTGCACATTTTGTCTTCCTCTAACCTTATCTTGGTAAACAAAAAATACATTTTCTTAAAATACATTTTAATAAAAAGTACAGATAATACTGCTATACAATGCTATCATGAAAGGGTCTATGGGGGAAGCTTCATTCATGAAATGGACATTCTTCCTCAGTATGAGCTGTTGTTTGAGAGTAAATTAGGGCGGGCAGGAACACTCATTATTTAAGAGTCATAGCCTAATGGCTTAAAGCATTATATTTAGAAGACAAAATCAAATGATTGTACAATTACAATGATCACAAAATCATGATTGCAAGTTTGAAAGAGTCAGTGCTGAACATGTGGGAAATTGGTGTCTCTACAGAGATTAAGAATCTTTGAGAAGCAAGGTTAAACTAAGAAGGTGTTTGAACAAAATTACTCATCGAATATCAGTTATTCATTTCTGAGTCTGTAAAACAATAGCCTGAAATTACCTAAATGTAAATATAAATTTATTTACCTTAAATTCATCAACTAATCAATCACTTTGGAGTTCAATTACAACAAATGTCATGTAGAGTCTAGACTTTGTTAATGCAATAAGTCTTTAGATAAGAATATTTTAATTCATTTCATTCATATGGTAGAAACAATCTTATTGCTACATACTTTCTATTATTTAGAGAGACTATGCTCTTACTTTTATATTTCAAATTTTCCCAGTATATACTTCAATTAGCAACATAGACAAAAATTTATACCAAGCTATTAATCATACTGAAGAAATTAAATGAACTATATTAAATACTTTATTCTTTAAAGCATAGATTTTTCTAAATGTTTACTGCTGCTATTGCTAAGTTGCTTCAGTCGTGTCCAACTCTGTGCGACCCCATAGACAGCAGCCCACCAGGCTCCCCCGTCCCTGGGATTCTCCAGGCAAGAACACTGGAGTGGGTTGCCATTTCCTTCTCCAATGCATGAAAGTGAAAAGTTAAAGTGAAATCGCTCAGTCGTGTCCGACTCTTAGTGACCCCATGGACTGCAGCCTACCAGGGTCCTCCATCAATGGGATTTTCCAGGCAAGAGTACTGGAGTGGGGTGCCATTGCCTTCTCCTCTAAATGTTTAGGTATAATATAATTTACCACTGTGGATCATTTCTACTTCTACCATTTAGAAAGGACCACATTGTCTCATTTTGAGCACAGGGAACTCTCTCTACTCAATGCTTGTAGTGACCTAAATGGGAAGGAAAGATAGATAAGGAGGATAAATGTATACACACAGCTGATTTGTATACAGCAGAAACTAACACGACATTGTAAAGTAGCTATACTCCAATAAAAATTAAAAAAAAGAAAATAAAACTTTAACACAAAATACAATAACACACATGAAAAACTCTTATTTTTAAAGCACTCTCCACCAGTCAACATCTGTCCTGACCATCTCAGGAGTAAGTCATACCCATTGATAACCCGAACTGAGAAAAGCTGAGTACTTACTGGTACATCATGGAATCGGGGCTGCAATACCTTCTATTCAGTCACTATCTGATCTTTATCAGCCAGGTCAGGGTTGGGAAGCTGGAAAATAATGAGAGTAATTGACAACAAGAAAGGAAACAAGTCTGACTAGTTTAGTGACTGAGTTCTGCAGCCTGAAAACAGTCTGATAAGAACACGATCAATTTGTACCAGCTGGTTCCACATATGAGAAGCCCCATGCAGTAGAGGAAGCACAACATCAGCTGCTGATGATTCAGAGAGCCACACTTTTCTGGTTGGAGAAATATGATCAGCATGAAGTGTGGCCTTAATTTGTTTTCAAAAAAATTAACACAAAAAACATTGATGGTGCTTCATACTTTTTCATTAGAATCATTATTTCTTCTCCATTTTCAGGGAACCATGAAGTGTTGTGACGTGGAGAAGACCTGGGTTATGGACCAGGATGCTTGTCTTTGCTATCTATCTTGCTGGTATGATAGTATCTATCTTGTTGGGATTTATTTTTTTCATAAATAAATATTAGGAGTATAATAGCTTTTGATAATACTGTCCATTGTAACTCTAAAGATAACAAATTTATTTAAATAATTTATTAATCCCCAAAAGTCAAAGAAAGAAAAGAAAATTTCAAAAACTGAACTATTTTTCTCCTTTCTTATTAAGAATACTTTAGTCCATTTTAGTGTGTGTGAATTTCTCAGTATTTATAGTCACTTTAGATGATTGCATTCATCCACAGAAATTTTAGTCTGACTACATGAACTTCTTAAGATCAGTGAAGTTGCAGGATGAATATTATAATTTTAAGTGCTGCTTTTAAAGGCTCAGAGGTAGGAGATATTAAAGGAAAAAAAGCTTTAAACATGCATCTTCATTGCTCATACAGAATACGTTATATAGGGAATTCCCTGGTAGTCCTGTGATTAAAACTCAGTGCTTTCTCTGCTGTATGTCCTGGTTCTTTGCTTTAATTGTAATAAATAAAGGCATTGACGTATTAGGATCTAATTAATGTATCATATGAAGGTTTTTAAATGAATGTTCCTTAGAATTGACAATTCAATCAGTTAATTCTAAAAGTTAGCAGGTAATAGTAACTATAGTAGTGAATTTTTGAATTTGACTTGATTGATATCATCACATGCAACCACATATGGGCAGGCACCATACTGGTTCTATTGCTGTGCTGCTGATTGATTTATTATCAAAGACAATGAGTGTATGATGCAAAGCCTCAATGGGAAACAGTTTACAATAACATGACATTACATCTTACATTCTGATGACAGGACATCAAGGCAAAGTTGAGATACTCCCGAATTGATCATGTTTCATCAGTGTCCAAAATTAAAGAAAGGAACAGAAAAATACACCTTTTAGAGTAGATTCTAAAGGTACATTTCTCTGTAATTTCAGATTTTTATGGTAAATTAATTAAATTTATGAACATAGTAAGTACTGTCATCACAAAGAAATAATTTAACCTCATACTTTCTAGTAGCCTAAGGTTTGAGTGCTGACCTTAAGTCATCTTGCACTTATTAAGGCAATCAGTGTACTACTTTGCCATTGAAAGAATGTAAAGGAGGTTTAGTGGAGGATCACACCTTGCCTAAAAACCATTTGGTGGTTGTAGTGATGGTTTAGTCGCTAAGTCATGTATGACTCTTTTGCGACCCCATGGACTGTAGCCCACCATGTTCCTCTGTCCATGGGATTTCCCAGGCAAGAATACTGAAGTGGGTTGCCATTTCCTTTTCCAGGGGATCTTCCCAACCCAGGGATTGAACATTCATCTCCTGACTGCAGGCAGATTCTTTACTGCTGAGCCACAAGGGAAGCCGTAGCTCTCTATCTTTCACCTCATCAAGAATTTGTTCATTAAGTTCAAAATCCTCTAAGAATCAAATTTATCCAACATTTTCCCCCATAATACATCACATCATGACTTTGTGATTTCTCTTATATTTTCACAACCTCCTTCCCATTGGGATGTTCTCCTTATTCTTTCACTCACTTAAGATAACATTTAGTAAAACCCCAACGCAATTACTACCTCAATCAAATCTCTAACTGTTTGAGACAGTTTAACATGCACCTTCTGGGCATCCATACTTTGATTCAAACTCTTGTTTTGTGACCTTGGTTATCTCTCTGTGCCTCAATTTCTTTGTCATATAAAATGAAAATAACATATAACTTTTATATTATTTTATTTTTATTCTAGTATAGTTGTTACAAAATTTATATTAGTTTCAGGTATACAACAGAGTGATTCAATATTTTTATAGGTTATATTCTTTCTAAAGTTATAAAATAGTGACTATTTTCCTTGTACTATATAGTATCTTTTTGTAGCTTATTTATTTTATACAAAGTAGCTTGTACCTCTCAGTCCCCTACCTCTATTTTGTCCCTCCCTCTTTCCCTCACCAACATTTGTTATTTGTGTTCTTTTTGATGATAGCCATTGTGACAGGTATGAGATGATAGCTCATTGTGCTTTTGATTTACATTTCTCTGATGACAGTGATGTTGAACGTTTTTTCATGCACCTGTTGGCCATCCATATGTCTTCTTGAGAGAGATCTGCCCATTTTTGAATTGGGTTGTTTGTTTTTTATATGGAGTTTTATGAGCTGTTCATATGTTTTGGATATTAACCTCTAAAGACCAGCAACTGGATCATTTGCTTCTGTGACGTCTTCTAGTGTCTTAGGTAGACCAATAGTAGGTGACCAATTAACATTTATTGGGGAATTTGTCACATTACTTTCCAAATCACAATTCATTTTTACCTTCTACATTGTTTCTGGGCTTCCCTGGTGGGTCAGTGGTAAACAATCTGCCTGCCAAGCAGGAGAATCAGTACATGTGGGTTGCAACCCTGGACCAGGAAGATTCCCTGGGAGAGGAAATGGCAACCCACTGCAGTATTCTTGCCTGAGAAATCTCATGGACAAAGGAGCCTGGTTGACTATTGTCCATGGGGTCACAGAAGAGCCAGACATGGCTGGCTGACTAAACAACAATGTTGCTTCTGGAAAGTTGGAATTTAGGTTTTGCAGTGGCTAATATTTCATTCATAAGTAGCTTATAATCTTTACTGATAACTTGATAAAAATATGACTCTGGTATGGAATAACTTGGAAAAATTCTTTGCTGCTCTAAAACAGTGGTACACCAAGTCAGGAGTCAGGGCTTGTGGAAGCTGTCTATTCTGCATATAGAAAATAAAGGGGATGTGTTTTCTGTAAATAATTCTATTAATAAAATAAAAGAAAACTGATTAAAGTCAGTGTTGTTACTATTGTCACCATGCACCAGAATTTCTAAACATAATTAATAAAATGTTCCTACCTGATGAAGGGTTGAAAACTCCAACTAATGCCCCTAGTCTAACTTATCTTTTGCATCATGTTCCAAGGTTATCCTGTGGACATTAAATTTCTCCTGGTCAGTAATGAGGATCCTCATATGTCTCAGTGCAGCCTTCTCACCCATATTTTTACTATGTGTTACAGTAACAATGCATTTCATATCACAGTAAAGTTCCCACACAGATACACATATATGTTTCATTAATGGACATCTTTACTAGTAACAGAGAATGGCACTGATTTTGAAAACTATCTCTTTAATTTAATCCATAGCCATCCAAATTAGAACTTCCAAGAAACTGTTCTAGAACGAATTAAATAGTCTCCAGAGATTCTGTGAACTAGATATAGCACAAAATTGGAAATAAACTTGACTGCTGATATTTAGGGATAAAAATATAATTTAAGAAACTGATTTACTTTCTTTAGCGTCTACACTAGTAGGGTTACACTACAGAAAAAATAGTATATCAAAACAAGTATCAAAGAAATAAAGAGGCAAAATGGTTGTCTGAGGAAGTCTTACAAATAGCTGAGAAAAGAAAAGAAGCTAAAGGCAAAAGAGAAAAGCAGAGATATACCTATCTGAATGCAGAGTTCCAAAGAAGAGCAAGGAGAGATAAGAAAGCCTTCCTCAGTGGTCAATGCAAAGAAGTAGAGGAAAAGAATAGAATGGGAAAGACTAGAGATCTCTTCAAGAAAATTAGAGATATCAAGGGAACATTTCATGAAAAGATGGGCACAATAAAGGACAGAAATGGTGTGGACCTAACAGAAGCAGAAGGTATTAAGAAAAGGTGGCAAGAATACACAGAAGAATTATACAAAAAAGATCTTAATGACCCAGATAACTATCATGGTGTGATCACTCACCTAGAGCCAGACATCCTGGAATGCAAAGTCAAGTGTACCTTAGGAAACATCACTAAGAACAAAGCTAGTGGAGGTGATGGAATTCCAATTGACCTATTTCAAATCCTGAAATATGAGGCTGTTAAAGTGCTGCCCTTGATACGTCAGCAAATTTGGAAAACTCAGCAGTGACCACAGGACTGAAAAAGGTCAGTTTTCATTCCAATCCCAAAGAAAGGCAATGCTAAAGAATGTTCAAACTACTGCACAGTTGCACTCATCTCACACTAGCAAACTAATGCTCAAACTGCTCCAAGTGAGCCTTCAACAGTACATGAACCAAGAACTTCCAGATGTTCAAGCTGGATTTGGAGAAGGAAGAGGAACCAGAGATCAAATTGCCAACATCCTTTGGATCATAGAAAAAACAAGAGAACTCCAGAAAAAGATCTACTTCTGCTTTATTGACTATGCCAAAGCCTTTGACTGTGGGAATCACAATAAACCGTGGAGAATTCTTAAAGAGATGAAAATACCAGACCACCTTACCTGCCTGCTGTGAAATCTGCATGCAAGTCAAGAAGCAACAGTTAGAACTGGACACAGAATAACAAATTGTTCTAAATTGGGAAGAGAGTATGTCAAGGCTGTATATTGTCACCTTGCCTATTTAACTTATATGCAGAGTACATCATGTAAAATGCCAGGTTTGATGAAGCACCAGCTGGAATCAAAGTTGTCAGGAGAAATAAGAATAACCTCAGATATGCAGATGACACCACCCTTATGGCAGAAAGCAAAGAGAAACTAAAGAGTTTCCTGATGAAAGTGAAAGAGGAGAGTGAAAAAGCTGGCTTAAAACTCAACTTTCAAAGACTAAGATCATGACATCTGGTCCCATCACTTCATGGCAAATAGATGGGTAAACAATGGAAACAGTGTCAGACTTTATTTTGGGGGGCTCTAAAATCACTGCAGATGGTGACTGCAGCCATGAAATTAAAAGACACTTGCTCCTTGGAAGGAAAGCTATGACCAACATGGACAGCATATTTAAAAGCAGGGACATTACTTTGCTAAAAAAGGTCCATCTAGTCAAAGATATGGTTTTTCCAGTAATTATGTATGGATGTGAGAGTTGGACTATAAAGGAAGCTGAGCGCCAAAGAACTGATGCTTTTGAACTATGGTGTTGGAGAAGACTCTTGAGAGTCCCTTGGACTGCAAGGAGATCCAATCAATCCATCCTTAAGGAAATCAGTCCTGAATATTTATTGGAAGGACTGATGCTAAAGCTGAAACTCCAATACTTTGGTCACCTGATGCAAAGAACTGACTCATTGGAAAAGACCCTGGTGCTGGGAAAGATTGAAGGCAGGAGAAGGGGACGAGAGAGGATGAGATGGTTGGATGGCATCACTGACTCAGTGGACATGAATTTGAGTAAGCTCTGGGAGCTGGTGATGGACAAAGAGGCTTGGCATGCTGCAGTCCATGGGGTTGCAAAGAATCAGACACGACTGAGTGACTGAACTGAACTCAACAGAAATAATAGTATGTCAAAGCTAGTATCCAGGCTGAGGGATGGTTATCACCCAAAGGCTCCTTGCCCTTCCTCTTTGAAGTCTCAAATCCTGCCCTGATCTGAGTACCATCTCTCAATTTCTCCCCCAACGTTGAAAAAAAAAAAATGTGTGAGCTAGTCACTTATTCGTGTCAGACTCTTTGTGACCCCATGGACTATAGCCTACCAGGCTCCTCTGTACATGAAATTCTCCTGGCAAGAATATTGGAGTGAACAGCCATTCCCTTCTGCAGAGGATCTTTCTTACCCAGGGATCAAACCCTGGTCTCCTGTATTACAGAAGAGTTCTTTACCATTTGTGCCACCACTTACTCCTCATCTAATAATGTGTTAATTATTCTCATTCAACTCTGGCCAGTTTCTTATTCCATTCCAAATTCACATAATACTGAAGTTCATTAACATCCATCTCTTTCTAAAGCATTTGTTCATTCCTCTCTAATGAGTGTACCAATCTCTTAGTCATCTTAGTCATCTCTCTATCTATGCATAATTCAAGTACTTCTTACTGGAATACATGCCTGCAATACATGAATGCATCATTATGTAATGTTGACTGGTCAGGATGTCCTCATGAAACCTATAGTTAGATGGCCCATTAACTGCAAGATTAGAAATTTATGCTTAATGACACATCTTAAATATTACAAATTATTCTCTCTTGTCCATTCTTTTTAAGATAGAGACTGGTTGTAATTATTATTTTACAATTTTCAGAAGTTCATTAAAAATAACTAAAATTTTGTCAAATATATTGATAAAAGTTTAAAAAAGGATGATTTATTCTTAGTTCTACATGAGTAAATCTTCAGCTGTTTTATTTCAAGTGAGAAGATGACAATAAGTCTATTTCAATAGAGACTGTAGGGATTGATTACAGATTAACATGCATACATTTTTTTTTTACAAAGTAGTATTCACATAGGTTATTATTTCCTCTGAGTTGTGATTTTTCTCACTGTTAAAATGAAGGCTATAAATATTAACAGTTTTCTGTATGTTCATGATATGATATGGCATGAAACTGTAAAAGGACATGTAACTATTGAAAATTTGTTAGGTAAAAATAATATTTCTATATAAAAATGCAGGTTAAGTAAAAGAAAAACTACTAAACTAATAAAAGATTTCAAAGTTGCCTGATTCAAGACATAAATATACCAAACTTAGTAACTTACAATATTAGCCAATTATAAATTATAATAGTCATTTCTTTCATAAAACAAAAAAATTATACAATATAACTAGTAATATCCTTAAGAAATTACAAGACTCATGTAGAGAAAGCTATATACACATTTTAAAAAGAATAAAAAATACTGCAAAGATATTTGCAAAAATGTTACAAAAGATAGAGATTTATATAACGATAAGATGATTTTTATATGTGAAAACTGGAAACATACAA
Source organism: Bos mutus (assembly GCF_027580195.1). NCBI lineage: Eukaryota > Metazoa > Chordata > Mammalia > Artiodactyla > Bovidae > Bos > Bos mutus. The sequence goes on from NC_091622.1 coordinate 83,849,516, forward strand.
TTATTGAATAAATGTAACATTTAAAAATGTTAATTCATTTTAGGTTTGACGATGGGAAAGGGAAGCTGTAGAGAAGAGAAAAAATGGGCAGAAAACAATTAAAAGATGAAAGAAAATGAGAGAAAGAACATAGAAAATTGATAGAACCACTATGGAAGACAATATGGAAATTCCTTTAAAAACTAGAAATAAAACCACCATATGACTCAGCAAGCCCACTCCTAGGTGTATACCCTGAGGAAACCAAAATTGAAAAAGACACATGTATCCCATTGTTTATTGCAGCATTATTTGCAATAGCTAGAACATGAGAGCAACCTAGAGGTCTATCCATAGATGAATGGATAAAGAAGTTGTGCTCATATACACAATAGAGCATTATTTAACCATAAAAAGGAATGCATTTGAGTCAGTTCTAATGAGGTGAATGAACCTAGAACCTATTATACAGAGAGAAGTAAGAAAGAGAAAGATGAATATTATATTCCAATGCATATATACAGAATCTAGAAAAATGTTACTGAAGAATTTATTTGCAGGGCAGCAACATTAGGCAAGGCTATGGTTTTTCCTGTGGTCATGTATGGATGTGAGAATTGGACTGTGAAGAAAGCTGAGTGCTGAAGAATTGATGATTTTGAACTGTGGTGTTGGAGAAGACTCTTGAGAGTCCTTTGGACTGCAAGGAGATCCAGCCAGTCCATTCTGAAGGAGATCAGCCCCAGGATTTCTTTGGAAGGAATGATGCTAAAGCTGAAACTCCAGTACTTTGGCCACCTCATGCAAAGTGTTGACTCATTGGAAAAGACTCTGATGCTGGGAGGGATTGAGGGCAGGAGGACAAGGGGATGACAGAGGATGAGATGGCTGGATGGCATCACTGACTCGATGGACGTGAGTCTGAGTGAACTCCAGGAGTTGGTGAAGGACAGGGAGGCCTGGCGTGCTGCGATTCTTGGGGTCACAAAGAGTCGGACACAACTGAGGGACTGAACTGAACTGAATGGAGAAACAGACATAGAGAACAGACTTATAGACATGGGGAGAGGAGAGGAGAGGGTGAGATGTATGGAAAGAGTAACATGGAAACTTACATTACCATATGTAAAATAGATAGCCAAAGGATATTTACTGTATGGCTCAGTAAACTCAAACAGGGGTTCTGTAAAAACCTAGAGGGGTGAATGGAGATGGAGGGAGGATCAAAAGGGAGGGGATATATGTATATCTAAGTAAGAAACCTATATGCAGGTCAGGAAGCAACAGTTAGAACTGGACATGGAACAACAGTCTGGGTCCAAATAGGAAAAGGAGTACGTCAAGGCTGTATATTGTCACCCTGCTTATTTAACTTATATGCAGAGTACATCATGGGAAACGCTGGGCTGGAAGAAGCACAAGCTGGAATCAAGTTTGCCGGGAGAAATATCAGTAACCTCAGATATGCAGATGACACCACCCTTATGGCAGAAAGTAAAGAGGAACTCAAAAGCCTCTTGATGAAAGTGAAAGAGGAGAGTGAAAAAGTTGACTTAAAGCTCAACATTCAGAAAACTAAGATCATGGCATCTGATCCCATCACTTCATGGGAAATAGATGGGGAAACAGTGGAAATAGTGTCACACTATTTTGGGGGGCTCCAAAATCACTGCAGATGGTGACTGCAGCCATGAAATTAAAAGACTCTTACTCCTTGGAAGGAAAGTTATGACCAACCTAGTAGCATATTCAAAAGCAGAGACATTACTTTGCCAAAAAAGGTTCATCTAGTCAAGGCTATGGTTTTTCCTGTGGTCACGTATGGATGTGAGAGTTGGACTGTGAAGAAGGCTGATCACCGAAGAATTGATGCTTTTGAACTGTGGTGTTGGAGAAGACTCTTGAGAGTCCCTTGGACTGCAAGGAGATCCAACCAGTCCATCCTAAAGGGAACCAGTCCTGGGTGTTCATCAGAAGGACTGATGTTAAAGCTGAAACTCCAATACTTTGGCCACCTCATGCGAAGATTTGACTCATTGGAAAAGACTCTGATGCTAGAAGGGATTGGGGGCAGGAGGAGAGGCATCACCAACTCGATGCACATGAGTTTGGGTGAACTCTGGGAGTTGGTGGTGGACAGGGAGGCCTGGCATCCTGCGATTCATGGGGTTGCAAAGTGTCGGACATGACTGAGCGACTGAACTGAACTGAAGGCTGATTCATGTTGAGGTTTGACAGAAAACAATAAAATTCTATAAAGCAATTATCCTTCAATTAAAAAATAAATAAATAACTATAGGCCCTCCTAGTGGACTGAAGTAGTGCGTGAAAGCTTCAAAGAGCACCAATTTAGGTCTGTGGAACTGCTGTATCATTGTAATTGAATATTTTTCACTCAGGATCAAAGATCTCACACATCAGAAGGTGGAGAACTGGAGAAAATAATTAGCAATACAGTTAAAAGAATATTTGACTAGGAAGCCAGATTCCAGTTTTAGAATTAGTCACTTAATAACTTGTGCTTCCCTGGTGGCTCAGATGGTAAAAATCCACTTGCAATGAGGGATACCTAGGTTTGATCCCTGGTTTGGGAAGTTCCCCTGGAGGAGGGCATGGAAACCCACTCCAGTATTCTTGCCTGAAGAATCCCATGGACAGAGGAGCCTGGTGGGCTACAGTATATGGGGTCCCAAAGAGTTGGACAGGACTGAGCGACTGAGCACACATACCACCTTGTTTGTTATCTATCCCTCTCGATGCCTCTACTTCCATCTCCGCCAAAGGAAAGCTTGTACTACATAATCTCTGATGTCTTTTTCTATTCCAGAATAATTATACTTCCATGATTTTAATCATGTAATCTATGACAAACCGAATTGACTTGTAGTAGGGTCTCACAAAGTTCGGATCATCAAAATATATGTATATTTAGAGATCCTCAGTGTGGTTATGGCAAACCACTCCAGTACTCTTGCCTGGAAAATCCCATGGACAGAGGAGCCTGGTAGGCTGCAGTCCATGGAGTCGTGAAGAGTCAGATATGACTGAGTGACTTCACTTTCACTTTTCGCTTTCATGCATTGGAGAAGGAAATGGCAACCTATTCCAGTGTTCTTGCCTGGAGAATCCCAGGGACAGTGCAGCCTGGTGGGCTGCCATCTATGGGGTCGCACAGAGTGGGACACAACTGAAGCAGCTTAGCAGCAGCAGCAGTGTGGTTATGGATGTGATTGTGTTAAATTGCTGGGACCAGGAGATAAACATTAAAATTAACAAAAAATACCACAGTAGTGCTAAACATTTTAAAGCTTCTGATATGCAATCATTAAATGTATAATCACTGTGTTAAATATGTGATGGACTAAGTCACTAAATAAGAAAATAACAGATGACATTTTATGAGATTATTTATTTTTAAAATCTAGCTTCAAGGCTATTAAATTAACACCCTATCATAACAAAGTTATATTCTGATTGACTTCTCCCTTGCAAAGAATTAAAAGAAAGGTACTTAGATATTTTATTCTCATGAAACCAACATATCCTTAAAAATTATTGAGAACACTAAAAACTATGGTTTATATAGGCTATCAATATTTACTGTATTAGAATTAACACAAATAAATTCCAAACATTTATTAATTTAAAATTGAAGATAATCAGCCATTTAAAAATAACATCATTATTTTAAAAACTATTTAATATCATTTATATCTGTATATTTATAGATATATTTAATATCTATATATATTTATATATTTAATATTTTTATATATTTAATATCATTTTATATCTATCTGTTTTTGAACTCATTTCATTGCAATGGGTTGTTTTGATTGAAGCATTTTAGGCAAATTCTGTCTCCACAGAGATGTAGTTGAAAAGAAAGAATATCTTGATAGCCTTTTCAAATTATTATGGATATTCTTTGATTCTACACAAAATCTTGAAAAGCAGTAGTTTCTTAGAGGCTAGTTGTTGCAATAGGAAACCATATGAATGAAACTGTTGTATTAAATTATGCTAAAATCCCTCAATCCACGTCACTTTGTGAGGGAATCTTTTGATGTGCCTGATTTTGTAAAATATTATGCATTGGCTGTTTGTGAAGTATAGGTTTACTTAGTTCACACAGTCATACAGTTCTCCCCAGTGCTGACATATTTCATCATGCAATATCACCACCAACTTCATTATAAAACTCTCCATTTATAAGGATTAGTTACATTTTATAAAATTCTCATTTTCACTTCAGAGTTTAAATTTTATCACAAGCAACACATTACTATTTATTTTTCCTGAAGTGATTGACTCACTTTATTAGTTTTCAGTAAACTGTCTGTAAAAGAACTAAGTCTAAATTACCATGGTAGTGTCTGTTAGTTGCTCTTTCAAGTAAAAGTGGCGCTATGTGATAAACAGCAGCTACTTCAGCTTTTGACTCAAACGTCCAAGAACTTTCCTCAAGACAACCACCATCCTTCAGTATGCAGCAGAGGTGTTTATGCATGTTTTCATTTGTAACCTAGCATATTAAAGAAAATCTGTACTCAGTGGGCAAGATTTAATAAAATTAATATTTATTGCTTCATCAAGAACATTCTTAAATGAAACAAGAACTTTTTTTTTAGAGCCCTTAAAAGGAAAAAGATGAGCACTAAGGTGCTAACAATTTTAAACATCACTGCTTTGATTTTATCAGTACCAGTGTCAGCACAGAGCAACCACAAATGATACTTTAGTTTTGATGTCGCCAGACCATGAGAGACTCAGGGATATCTGAGGGTAGATGGTACCCACTTTAAGAAACACTGAATTAGACTTTTCAAACCAAACAAATACCATTTTAAACCTCCCAAAATATCTTATAATTGACTAAAAATCTACTTCTAAGCAACACATTGAAAATGCCTTATCATTCATTTAAGGTTCAATAGAGAAAATAAAATTTGAACAAGGCAGATAGAAAATGTAAACATGGAAGTACATTTAGGAAAGATTATGCCATAGAAAAGTATAACATGGTATAAGGAGAAAAACAGATTTTAAAATACACATTAATCTCATAAATACTGTTTTCCATACCTTGTAATTTATGATCTTGAAATGGTTCTGACATTAGATTGCATCTTCTCCTTTGCCTGGCAGCTGTTGTAAATGGCCCTAGAATGAAACTCTTGAAACCTTCCTCTGAAATCCAAAGTATATGAAAGACAATACCATCTCCTTCTTGACCAGGACTTGGGTCTTTAAACCTGAGTCAGGCATGCACCATGATTTCAAAATGATTCTTGACAATCTTAAGTCAGTCACATGCCATCTTTCTCTAGCCAATCATAGGGTGATGCTAAAAACAACAACAGGTCAACTGAGGCATTTTCTAACACACCTATAATCACCACTATCATTATTCCTGGCTCTCTTCCAGAGATCTCTGACGATAGCACAGATCCTATTTGGTCCTACAGCTCCCAACATGTAGCAAGAAAACATTATGCTTAATTTCTTCTCTACAAGGATGATGCAGCTTGCCCAAAGTCTCATAGTAAATTTAGGAGTGAAAATGTTGATGAAAGAACTTGGGTATAGAATCCTTATTTCAAGAAATACCTTTTTTACTCATATTACTTTATGCTTTTGAAGAAAATGAATGGAAAATATAACCTACAGTAATAACTTTAGAGTATCCTTTGCTAGTACATTAAATTTCTGCTGATGAAACATTGCAGCATGAAACTAATATTTATTCAGTCCATACTTGCAAGACACACTTTTAATCACGAAACAATTGAAGGATTCAGCAGATATTATCATGACATAAATTATTCACAGTGCTTTTAGTGTCTGATAAAAACATCTAATTCAAAAGGTTATTGAGTAAATATCCCAAGAAAATAGTTTTGCAGCTACATTTTGGCTTTAAATTATTGCTAATTAACAAAGGAGATATGTTCAAACTACTCCATACTATGTTATTGGTGCATCCTTGGCAGTAGATTGTATCTAATACTTGAAACACGAGTCAACAAAGAGTTATATGAGGGTGGTGATGGAGTCCAACTTTTGCAACCCCATGGACACTAGCCCTCCAAGCTCCTCTGTCCATGGGATTTCCCAGGCAAGAATACTGGAGTGGGTTGCCGCTTCCTTTTCCAGGGGATCCTCCCAACCCAGGGATTGAACCTGCGTCTCCTACATTGCAGGCAGGCTCCTACACTGCAAGTGGATTCTTCATCACTGAGCCACCAGGGAAGCCTAAAACGACTCCTTAACAAATGCTCATTCTTCAAAATTTTTGCTGAATCCTCTACCTCTTCTCAGCTACTAAATTTTGCAAATTCTTTGGGCTCAGCCTTCACATGTTTTCTATTCAGATAATTTCTTCAGATAATTCCTATTTTTTCTCTGTCACAGTTGCCTGGCTCATCTAATTCCTTTGTTTCAAATGCACTCTCTATGTCCAGGAGTCCTAAACTTACATTTCCAGTCGTTATCTCCTCTCTGAACTCCATACTTGCATATCAAAATCTCCACTCAGCATACTCACTTGTATTTTACATAAGCATCTTATGCTTAATATGTACCAAATTTAACAATTAATTCTCCCTAGCCCTATAACTGCTTCTTTCAGCACTTTCAAATAGCAACAAACTGCATTCTTAACCCATTTGGTTATGACAAAAACCTTAAAGTCATGCTAGACTCTTCTCCACATCCAATTCATTAGAAATTCCATTCACCATTGCAACGGAAAGAATAAAATACTTAGGAATATATCTACTTAAAGAAACTAAAGACCTATATATAGAAAACTATAAAACACTGGTGAAAGAAATCAAAGAGGACACTAATAGATGGAGAAATATACCATGTTCATGGATTGGAAGAATCAATATAGTGAAAATGAGTATACTACCCAAAGCAATTTATAGATTCAACACAATCCCTGTCAAGCTACCAACAGTATTCTTCACAGAGCTAGAAAAAATAATTTCACAATTTGTATGGAAATACAAAAAACCTCGAATAGCCAAAGCGATCTTGAGAAAGAAGAATGGAACTGGAGGAATCAATCTACCTGACTTCAGGCTCTACTACAAAGCCACAGTTATCAAGACAGTATGGTACTGGCACAAAGACAGAAATATTGATCAATGGAATAAAATAGAAAACCCAGAGATAAATCCACGCACATATGGACACCTTATCTTTGACAAAGGAGGCAAGAATATACAATGGATTAAAGACAATCTCTTTAACAAGTGGTGCTGGGAAATCTGGTCAACCACTTGTAAAAGAATGAAACTGGACCACTTTCTAACACCATACACAAAAATAAACTCAAAATGGATTAAAGATCTAAATGTAAGACCAGAAACTATAAAACTCCTAGAGGAGAACATAGGCAAAACACTCTCCGACATACATCACAGCAGGACCCTCTATGACCCACCTCCCAGAATATTGGAAATAAAAGCAAAAATAAACAAATGGGACCTAATTAACCTTAAAAGCTTCTGCACATCAAAGGAAACTATTAGCAAGGTGAAAAGACAGCCTTCAGAATGGGAGAAAATAATAGCAAATGAAGCAACTGACAAACAACTCATCTCAAAAATATACAAGCAACTCCTACAGCTCACCTCCAGAAAAATAAACGACCCAATCAAAAAATGGGCCAAAGAACTAAACAGACATTTCTCCAAAGAAGACATACAGATGGCTAACAAACACATGAAAAGATGCTCAACATCACTCATTATCAGAGAAATGCAAATCAAAACCACTATGAGGTACCATTTCACACCAGTCAGAATGGCTGCGATCCAAAAGTCTACAAATAATAAATGCTGGAGAGGGTGTGGAGAAAAGGGAACCCTCTTACACTGTTGGTGGGAATGCAAACTAGTACAGCCACTATGGAGAACAGTGTGGAGATTCCTTAAAAAACTGGAAATAGAACTGCCTTATGATCCAGCAACCCCACTACTGGGCATACACACTGAGGAAACCAGAAGGGAAAGAGACACGTGTACCCCAATGTTCATCGCAGCACTGTTTATAATAGCCAGGACATGGAAGCAACCTAGATGTCCATCAGCAGATGAATGGATAAGAAAGCAGTGGTACATATACACAATGGAGTATTACTCAGCCATTAAAAAGAATACATTTGAATCAGTTCTAATGAGGTGGATGAAACTGGAGCCTATTATACAGAGTGAAGTAAGCCAGAAGGAAAAACATAAATACAGTATACTAACATATATATGGAATTTAGAAAGATGGTAACAATAACCCGGTGTCTGAGACAGCAAAAGAGATACTGATGTATAGAACAGTCTTATGGACTCTGTGGGAGAGGGAGAGGGTGGGAAGATTTGGGAGAATGGCATTGAAACATGTAAAATATCATGTAAGAAACGAGTTGCCAGTCCAGGTTCGATGCACGATACTGGATGCTTGGGGCTAGTGCACTGGGACGACCCAGAGGGATGGTATGGGGGAGGGAGGAGGGAGGAGGGTTCAGGATGGGGAACACATGTATACCTGTGGTGGATTCATTTTGATATTTGGCAAAACTAATACAATTATGTAAAGTTTAAAAATAAAAATAAAATTAGAAAAAAATTAAAAAAATTATGCAGATAAAAAAAAAAAAAGAAAATCCTAGCATCTCTACCTTCAAAATGTATATTCGAATCTGACCACTAGTCATCATCTTCACTAATACCACCATAATCCATGATCTAATGACTAGTCATCTGAATTACTGCATTGTCTTCTAACTGGCATCACTGCTTCCATAATTAGCCCTACTCAGTCTATTCTGTATACAATGATCAGAGTAACATTATTGAAATGTCAGTAAAGTTATGTTGCTGTCTTGAATAAAACCCTCAAATGCCTTTTTGGCACAGTCAGAACAAAATTAAGTCTTATCTTAGCAGGCAAGATCATGTATAGTCTTGTTCTTCTTGTTCTCCGGCATTTCCAACATCATCTTCACTCAGTTCCAGACATGTTGCATTTAGTCTTTGTAATTTCTATTCTCTCTCTTTGAAGCTCTTGCTGCAAATACTTCCAAGTCTTGCTCTTTCACTTCTTTTACATCTCCACTCTGATGTTACCTTATCAAAGGAACTTCTCTGACCATGTTGTCTAAAATAGTTACCTCATCGCTTTCTATTCACAGCCTCTGCTTACTTCTTTTTCTTAGCATTTATAGCTTGTTATCTCTACTCTCTTTTTGTGTACACTATACATATGTATATTATATTCATGTATATATATTAATTTATCAATTTATTAATAGAATGAAAATATGGGTTATCTCTTGAGTAATAAATAGATTAATCAATTATTCATTCATATGGACTTGTACATAAACACTATTTATAATAAATAATTTTTGAGTCATTTTCTCAGCTTTATCTAGTAGCCAATGCTTAAACAATTCTTTGATAATAAAGCACTGGAACTTACTGCTGGAACTATATGTACTATATAATATTTTGTAAGTTGAAAAAACTACACATACATATATCAGATCAGATCAGATCGGTCACTCAGTCGTGTCTGACTCTTTGCGACCCCATGAATCGCAGCACGCCAGGCCTCCCTGTCCATCACCAACTCCCGGAGTTCACTCAGACTCACGTCCATCGAGTCAGTGATGCCGTCCAGCCATCTCATCCTCTGTCGTCCCCTTCTCCTCCTGCCCCCAATCCCTCCCAGCATCAGAGTCTTTTCCAATGAATCAACTCTTTGCATGAGGTGGCCAAAGTACTGGAGTTTCAGCTTTACATCATTCCTTCCAAAGAAATCCCAGGGCTGATCTCCTTCAGAATGGACTGGTTGGATCTCCTTGCAGTCCAAGAGACTCTCAAGAGTCTTCTCCAACACCACAGTTCAAAAGCATCAATTCTTTGGCGCTCAGTTTTCTTCACAGTCCAACTCTCACATCCATACATGACCATAGCTCTAGTATAAAAATAAAAACCAACTAAGTGAAAACAAGTAATGACTATTTATTCAGAGCATGCTATATACAGCCAGGGAGTCAGCCACCATCATTTGTGTTTGGCAGAGACTCAAAGGTAGGCACAGTGGGGGAAGCTTTATAGTATTAAAAAAGAAGATTTCAAATATGCCCTGATTGGGGGCCACTAGCATAGGAAAACTCTAAGAAGGTTAGTTAGACATGAAGCATTGTATTCGATTGGATAAAGCATGCCTATTTCGCTTCCTCTGGTTGGCCCTAAGTTGGAAGTGGGGGAAAATATTAGGAAAGTTATCAGTTATTAATTAAGACCAAATCATTTGCGGCTGATTGCATGTTGTTTGGCCTTCTGGACTGGTTGTTGCAGATAGTGGTTTGGCTTTGTGGGCTGGTTGCCAAAGCAAATGATAAGGGTGCATCTTTTTATATGATCTGGACATTGCCTGTTTGTATTTTGAACCTCTAACTAGGTGACTTTTAGTAAGCTAAATATAATTTATTATACACTCTAAAATATTTTATAATAATAATATTTTAACATTATCTCATTTAGTATTTTTTTTTGTACTCAAAAAGGGAATACCTGGAGGTACCTCCAGGTATTGCTATTGATAATCATCTACAAGTAACAGACTCTCCATCTGAATCCACCCAATCTGCCCTCTTCCCCTTTCTGTTGATCTTGCATCAATTGTTCCTATCTGAGGCTCTTGTTCTTGGGTCCTAACACTGATCTCCACTAATATATCAAAAGATGTCACTATAGAAATTAATGGTCTTGCTCTCCTGCAAGCAATTTTTCTACTTTGTACTGAATTGTTGTTTTTAGCATACAACCATGTTGGATAAACCTACTTTTAAGAAAGAAAGAAAATCCTTGAAAGCCCCCCTACCCCAATTAAGACACTGCCTCATTTTTTTTTACTTTGCTTTTGAGCAAAATTTCTATAAAGAATTGTTACTTTCTAGTAAATTAAAAATACCCCCCAAAAAGGAACAAAAGTGACTGATAAACATGGGAAAATTTGTAATCTCAGTAGAAATCAGGGAACTCTAGATTTAGAGACATATCATGGGCATCCATTAAATGAGCATTTAAAAATCTCTTTAATATCAGATCTCAACACAGATATGGAGAAAAGGTCCTCTCATACGCTGCTGGGGGAAGTACAAATTCTTTCCTCAAGTCTTTCTAAATGTTAACATTATGTTTATTTAAAAATCTATCAAGCAAGTGCTTCTCCCTTCCTTCCTTCCTTCTTTGTTTTCCTTTTTCTTTCCTTGGGTGTTTTCTCCATTCTTCTTTTAATAATTCACTCCCAAATCAATTAAATGGGTCTGGGGGACGTAGGTGTCTGTGGTGGTGGTGGTTTAGTTGCTAAGTGGTATCGGACTCTCGAGACCCCTTGGACAGTAGCCCACCAGGCTCCTCTATCCATAGGCTTTCCCAGGCAAGAATAATGAAGTGGGTAGTCATTCCCTTCTCCAGGGGATCTTTCCAACCCAGGGATGAAATCTGCCTCTCCCGCATTGCAGGCAGTCTCCCATATTGCAGGTGGATTCTTTACTGCTGAGTCACCAGGGAAGCCTGTAGGTGTCTACATGTGGAGGTTTAAAAAGCTCAACTGGGATGAGGGCATCCATGCAGGGAAATGCCAGTGGCAGCAGGCTGGCTTAAGTCTGGAGTCGTGAGAGTATGTTCACACAGGAGCTCAGGAGTGGGAAGTAGTAGATAGAAGTAGTAGAATGAGCAGGAGTCAGGTAATTGATTACTCAGTAATAGCTTGACTGACTTTATTTATCTGGGGTCCAAAATCACTGCAGATGGTGATTGCAGCCATGAAATTAAAAGACACTTACTCCTTGGAAGGAAAGTTATGACCAACCTAGACAGCATATTGAAAAGAAGAGACATTACTTTGTCAACAAAGGTCCATCTAGTCAAGGCTATGGTTTTTCCAGTGGTCATGTATGGATGTGAGAGTTGGACTATAAAGAAAGCTGAGCACAAAAATAGTTTCAAAATTGATGCTTTTGAACTGTGGTGTTGGAGAAGACTCTTGAGAGTCCCTTGGACTGCAAGGAGATCCAACCAGTCTATCCTAAAGGAAATCAGTCCTGAATATTCATTGGAAGGAATGATGCTGAAGTTGAAACTCCAATACTTTGGCCACCTCATGCGAAGAGCTGAATCATTTGAAAAGACCCTGATTGAAAGGAAAGATTGAAGACAGAAGGAGAAGGGGGCAAGAGAGGATGAGATGGTTGGATGGCATCACCGACTCAATGGACATAGTTTTGGGTGAACTCCAGGAGTTGGTGATAGACAGGGAGGCCTGGCGTTGTGCGGTTCATGGGGTCGCAAAGAGTCGGACACGACTGAGTGACTGACCTGAACTGAAACAAGTAAATATACCAAGAAGAAAAGGGGGAGCTAGGTTTCTCATAGTATGAGAAAGAAGTTACAATATTAAAAGAAAGAAAGCTTGAGTGAATCTTGTAACTTTGCATTGAAATTGGAGATATTGTGATGAATTTAGTTTTCACTACAATGATAAAGATATATTGATGTAAATATGTATATACATATACATAGGTAGTTACTGATACACATATCTTCATTAGCTCTGTCCACTAAGAGAGCTTGGTAGAAAGAATAACCCAATAACAATGGTTACATCTAGCATTCAGATCTTAGTTTCTAAATACCATTCTCCACTATGGTAACCAAAGATTTTAGAGAAACAACTGGATCACAAAAAGCACAGGATGAGCTTGGAACATTTTGTCCTGACAGAAATTATGGAAGTACTCAATTGTGGGAACATGTCAAAAAAACACTAAAGCCAGAGTAAAGGGGACATCACTGTTCAAATCTATGATAATTGTTGAATCCAGATAAATGATATAGTAACAGATTATAATTCATTAAGTAAAATAGGAAGCTACAAAGCAACACTTACAAATAACTAAATGTTACATTCATGTTTCTTTATTAGAAATAGTTTTGACTTACAGTGGGATAACCACAATGAATGTGAAATGAATGATGGGATTATATAAAAATCATCTTTTGGCAATCAAGTTAATAATGACTGATTCAGGCAGAAAAAATTGGATGAGAAATCCATTAAGTGAAAGTTGATGAAGAAAAGAATATTTGCATAGACTTGGCATGTTTCCCACAAATTACATACGATTTAAAAAAACTATCACCATGAAAAGGCCTTAAAGACACCTTCTTAGTTAAATGATGAAAATTAATGGGACCAGCAATGGAGGAAATCAAAATTGTGGTCCATTTGACAGGATATAACAAATACAGTCTGAATTTGGCTATAAGGAGTTCATGATCTGAGCCACAATCAGATCCCGGTCTTGCTTTTGCTGACTGTATAGAGCTTCTCCATCTTTGGCTGCAAAGAATATAATCAATCTGATTTCAGTGTCAACCATCTGGTGATGTCCATGTGTTGAGTCTCCTCTTGTGTTGTTGGAAGAGGGTGTTTGCTATGACCAGTGCGTTTTCTTGGCAAAACTCTACTAGCCTTTGCCCTGCTTCATTCTGTACTCCAAGGCCAAATTTGCCTGTTACTCCAGGTGTTTCTTGACTTCCTACTTTTGCATTCCATTCCCCTATAATGAAAAGGACACCTTTTTAAGGTGTTAGTTCTAAAAGGTATTGTAGGTCTTGATAGAACCATTCAACTTCAGCTTCTTTGGCGCTAGTTGTCAGGCATAGACTTGAATTACCATGATATTAAATGGTTTGCCTTGGAAATGAACTGAGATCATTCTGTCGTTTTTGAGATTGCATCCAAGTACTGCATTTCAGACTCTTTTTGTTGACTATATTGGCTACTCCATTTCTTCTAAGGGATAAAAGTAGATAGAAGCACACAGTAGTAGATATAATGGTCATCTGAGTTAAATTCACCCATTCCAGTCCATGTTAGTTCACTGATTCCTAGAATGTTGAAGTTCACTCTTGTCATCTCCTGTTTGACCACTTCCAATTTGCCTTGATTCATGGACCTAACTTTCCAGTTTCCTAGGCAAAGACTATTAGAGTTTTGCCAAGAAAATGCACTGGTCATAACAAACACCCTCTTCAAACAACACAAGAGAAGACTCTATACATGGACATCACCAGATGGTCAACACCGAAATCAGATTGATTATATTCTTTGCAGCCAAAGATGGAGAAGCTCTATACAGTCAACAAAAACAAGACCAGGAGCTGACTGTGGCTCAGATCATGAACTCCTTATTGCCAAATTCAGACTTAAATTGAAGAAAGTAGGGAAAACCTACTTAGGTATGACCTAAATAAAATCCCTTATGGTTATACAGTGCAAGAGAGAAATAGATTTAAGGGCCTAGATCTGATAGATAGAGTGCCTGATGAACTATGGAATGAGGTTCGTGACATTGTAGAGGAGACAGGGATCAAGACCATCCCTATGGAAAAGAAATGCACAAAAGCAAAATGGCTGCCTTGGGAGGCCTTAAAAATAGCTGTGAAAGAAGAGAAGCAAAAAGCAAAGGAGAAAAGGAAAGATACAAGCATCTGAATGCAGAGTTCCAAAGAATAGCAAGAAGAGATAAGAAAGACTTCCTCAGTGATCAATGCAAACAAATAGAGGAAAACAACAGAATGGGAAAGACTAGAGATCTCTTCAAGAAAATTAGAGATACAAGGGAATATTTCATGCAAAGATGGGCTTGATAAAGGACAGAAATGGTATGGACCTAACAGAAGCAGAAGACATTAAGAAGAGGTGGCAAGAATACACAGAAGAACTGTACAAAAAAGAGCTTCAGGACCCAGATAATCACGATGGTGTGATCACTGACCTAGAGCCAGACATCCTGGTATGTGAAGTCAAGTGGGCCTTAGAAAGCATCACTACAAACAAAGCTAGTGGAGGTGATGGAATTCCAGTTGAGCTATTTCAAATCCTGAAAGATGATGCTGTGAAAGTGCTGCACTCAATATGCCAGCGAATTTGGAAAACTCAGCAGTGGCCACAGGACTGGAAAGGGTCAGTTTTCATTCCAATCCCAAAGAAAGGCAATGCCAAAGAATGCTCAAACTACCGCACAATTGCACTCATCTCACACGCTAGTAAAGTAATGCTCAAAATTCTCCAAGCCAGGCTTCAGCAATATGTGAACCATGAACTTCCTGATGTTCAAGCTGGTTTTAGAAAAGGCAGAAGAACCAGAGATCAAATTGCCAACATCTGCTGGATCATAGAAAAAGCAAGAGAGTTCCAGAAAAACATCTATTTCTGCTTTATTGACTATGCCAAAGCCTTTGACTGTGTGGATCACAATAAACTGTGGAAAATTCTGAAAGATATGGGAATACCAGACCACCTAACCTGCCTCTCAAGAAATCTGTATGCAGGTCAGGAAGCAACAGTTAGAACTGGACATGGAACAACAGACTGGTTCCAAATAGGAAAAGGAGTACATCAAGGCTGTATATTGTCACTCTGCTTATTTAACTTATATGCAGAGTACATCATGAGAAACGTTGGACTGGAAGAAGCACAAGCTGGAATCAAGATTGCTGGGAGAAATATCAATAACCTCAAATATGCAGATGACACCACCCTTATGGCAGAAAGTAAAGAGGAACTAAAAAGCCTCTTGTTGAAAGTGAAAGAGGAGAGTGAAAAAATTGGCTTAAAGCTCAACATTCAGAAAACCAAGATCTTGGCATACAGTCTCATCACTTCATGGGAAATAGATGGGGAAACTGTAGAAACAGTGTCAGACTTTATTTTGGGGGGCTCCAAAATCACTGCAGATGGTGACTGCAGCCATGAAATTAAAAGACACTTACTCCTTGGAAGGAAAGTTATGATCAACCTAGACAGCATATTCAAAAGCACAGACATTACTTTGCCAACAAAGGTCCGTCTAGTCAAGGCTATGGTTTTTCCTGTGGTCATGTATGGATGTGAGAGTTGGACTGTGAAGAAGGCTGAGCGCTGAAGAATTGATGTTTTTGAATTGTGGTGTTGGAGAAGACTCTTGAGAGTCCCTTGGACTGGAAGGAGATCCAACCAGTCCATTCTGAAGGAGATCAGCCCTGGGATTTCTTTGGAAGGAATGATGCTAAAGCTGAAACTCCAGTACTTTGGCCACCTCATGCAAAGAGTTGACTCATTGGAAAAGACTCTGATGCTGGGAGGGATTGGGGGCAGGAGGAGAAGGGGATGAGAGAGGATGAGATGGCTGGATGGCATCACTGACTCGATGGACATGAGTCTGAGTGAACTCCGGGAGTTGGTGATGGACAGGGAGGCCTGGCATGCTGTGATTCATGGGGTTACAAAGAGTCGGACATGTCTGAGCGACTGAACTGAACTGAACTGACGCAATATTGCTCTTTACAGCATCTAATCTTGCTTCTGTCACCAGTCCCATTCACAACTGGGTGTTGTTTTTGCTTTGGCTCCATCCCTTCATTCTTTCTGGAGTTATTTCTCCACTGATCTCCAGTAGCATATTGGGCACCTACCGACCTGGGGAGTTCATCTTTCAGTGTCCTATCTTTTTCCCTTTTCATACTGTTCATGGGGTTCTCAAGGCAAGAATACTGAAGTGTTTTGCCATTCCCTTCTCCAGTGGACCACATTCTGTCAGATCTCTCCACCATGACCAATCCGTCTTGGTTGGCCCCATACGTCATGGCTTAGTTTCATTGAGTTAGACAAGGCTGTGGTCCATGTGATCAGATTGGCTAGTTGTCCGTGACTGTAGTTTTGGTCTGTCTGCCCCCTGATCCCCTCCCTCAGTGCCTACTGTCTTACCTGGGTTTCTCTTACCTTGGACTCAGGGTCTCTCTTCATGGCTGCTCTTCAAATCCCTTATGACTATGTAGTGGAAGTGAGAAACAGATTTAAGGGACTAGATCTGATAGACAGAGTGCCTGATGAACTATGGATGGAGGTTCCTGACACTGTACAGGAGACAGGAATCAAGACCCCAAGAAAAAGAAAAGCAAAAAAGCAAAATGGCTGTCTGAGGAGGCCTTAAAAATAGCTGTGAAAAGACAGGAAGTGAAAAGTAAAGGAGAAAAGGAAAGATATTCCCATTTAAGTGCAGAGTTCCAAAAAATAGCAAGGAGAGATAAGAAAGCCTTCCTTAGCAATCAGTGCAAAGAAATAAAGGAAAACAATAGAATGGGAAAGCCTAGAGATCTCTTCAAGAAAATTAGAGATACCAAGGGAACATTTCATGTAAAGATGGGCTCAGTAAAGGACAGAAAAGGTAGGGACCTAACAGAAGCAGAAGATATTAAGAAGAGATGACAAGAATACACAGAAGAACTGTACAAAAAAGATCTTCACCACCAAGTTAATCACAAAGGTGTGATCAGTCACTTAGAGCCGGACATCCTGGAATGTGAAGTCAAGTGGGCCTTAGAAAGCATCACTATGAACACAGCTAGTGGAGGTGATGGAATTCCAGTTGAGCTATTTCAAACCCTGAAAGATGACACCGTGAAAGTGCTGCACTCAATATGTCAGCAAATATGGAAAAACTCAGCAGTGGCCACAGGACTGGAAAAGGTCAGTTTTCATTCCAATCCCAAAGAAACGCAATGCCATAGAATGCTCAAACTATTGCACAACTGCACTCATCTCAACGCTAACAAAGTAATGCTCAAAATGCTCCAAGTGAGGCTTCCAACAGTACACAAACCAAGAACTTCCAGATGTTCAAGGTGGATTTGGAAAAGAAAGAGGAACCAGAAATCAAATTGCCAACATCCTTTGGATCATAAAAAAAGCAAGAGAGTTCCAGAAAAAAACATCTGCTTCACTGACTATGCTAAAGCCTTTGATTAAGTGGATCACAGCAAACTGTGGAAAATTCTTCAAGAAATGGGAATATCAGACCACCTGTCCTGCCTGCTGAGAAATCTGGTAGGTCAAGAAGCAATAGTTAGAACAGGACATAGAACAACAAATTGGTTCCAAATTGGGAAAGGAGTGCAGCAAGTCTGTAGATTGTCACCCTGCTTATTTAACTTGTATGCAGAGTACATCATGCAAAATTCTGGGCTGGATGAAGCACAAGCTGGAATTAAGATTGCTGGGAGAAATATGAATAACCTCAGATATGCAGATGACACAACCCTTTTGGCAGAAAGCAAAGAGGAACTAAAGAGCATCCTGATGATGGTGAAAGAGGAGAGTGAAAAAGCTGGCTTAAAACTCAACTTTAAAAAAACTAAGATCATGGCATCTGGTCCCATCACTTCATGGCAGATAGATGGGGAAACAATGGAAACAGTGACAGATTTTATTTTCTTGGGCTCCAAAATCACTGCAGATGGTGATTGCAGCCATGAAATTAAGAGACACTTGTTTTTTGAAAGAAAGCTATGACCAACATAGACAGAAAATTGAAAAGCAGAGACATTACTTTGCCAACAAAGGTCCATATAGTCAAAGATATGGTTTTTCCAGTAGTCATGTAGGGATGTGAGAGTTGGACTATAAAGAAAACTGAGCACTGAAGAATTGATGCTTTTGAACTGTGGTGTTATAGAAGACTCTTGAGAGTCCCTTGGACTATAAGGAGATCCAAGCAGTCCACCCTAAAGGAGATCAGTCCTGAATATTCATTGGAAGGACTGATACTGAAGCTAAAAATTCAATACTTTGGTCACCTGATGCAAAGAACTGACTCACTGGAAAAGACTTTGATGCTGGGAATGATTGAAGATGGGAAGAGAAGCAGACGACAGAGAATGAGATGGTTGAATGGCTCACTGACTCAATGGACATGAGTTTGAGTAAATTCCAGGAGTTGGTGATAGACAGGGAGACCTGGCATGCTGCAGTCCATGGGGTTGCAAAGAGTTGGACACGACTGAGCAACTGAACTGAACTGATGTGTGGATGTGAGAGTTTGAAAGCTGAGTGCCGAAGAATTGATGCTTTTGAACTGTGGTGTTGGAAAATACTCTTGAGGGTCCCTTGAACTGCAAGGAGATCAAACCAGTTAATCCTAAAGAAATCATTCCTGAATATTCACTGGAAGGACTGATGCTGAAGCTTCAAAACTTTGGCCACCTGATGCAAAGAACTGACTCATTGGAAAAGACCCTGATGCTGGGAAAGATTGAAGGCAGGAGGAGAAGGTGAGGACAGAGGATGAAATGATTGGATGGCATCACTGACTCGATGGGCATGAGTTTGGGTAAGCTCTGGGAGTTGGTGATGGACACAGAGGCCTGGAGTGCTGCAGTTCATGGGGTCACAAAGAGGCAGACACAACTCAGCAACTGAACTGAGCTGATAGTCTTCAAAAATATCAGAATAATGAAAATCAAAGAAAGACTGAAGAACTCTTCTAGATTGAATAGATCTAAACAACAAAATGTAGTGTGTGATTCTGGGTCCCTTGGCTATAATGAATATGGTTGGGATAATTAATGACACTTGAATAGAGTATTTGGATTGGGATGTAGTAATGTATTTATGTTAGCTTCCTGATTTTGATGATTTTGCTAAGTCACTTTGGGTCATGTCCAACTCTTTGAGACAGTATGATCCATAGCCTGCCTGGCTCTGTCCATGAGCTTCTCCAGGCATGAGTACTAGAGCGGGTTACTCCAGTTGATTACTCCTTTGGGTTACTCCAAAGGATCTTCCTCACCCAGGAATTGAACCCATGTCTCCTACGTCTCTTGCCTTGGTAGGTGAGTTCTTTACCAGTAACGCCACCTGGGAATATTTTACTGTACTAGAACAATGCCCTTGTCTATAGGAAATACACACTGTAGCATCTATGTTGGAGTGATTAGACATGATGATTGCATGTTACAAATGGCACAGAGAAAATTTCTTGTAATATTTTTGGCACTTTCTCTAATTTTGAAATTATTTTTTAAAAATAGAAAAGAAAAAGAAAATCCTCATGAAGATTACATCTGAAATAAAACCACAGCCTTCACATTCTTTTCTGTAACAGAAAAGAAGGAAAGATAATCATTTAAAGTTCAGGGAAAGAAATCCACCTGGCTGAGTTTTTTAAAATTGTATCTTTTTAAGTTAACTTTAAACAGCCGTTGGTACAATTTTGTGTCTATTAAATGCAATAAATATTCTTGGGTAATTCTGGTTATTCCCATGCCAATAGATAAATATCTATTCCATATTTGAGTTATATAACTATATTAAATTCCTAGAACTTGTACCTGAAAGTTTGAAAATCTTGTTTCATTTTTGCTTACATTCTTAAATCTTGAATTTTCCATATTTTAGTAATTTAGATTCTATAGCCTATATAATAGATTCTAAATGTTTGATAATTTGTCTAAATCAGATTAATTTTGGCTTTTCTAAATATATAAATATCCTGTTTAAGAAATAGTTTTTTTGTAAAAATGGCTGTCTCAAGACTTTTGAGTTTATGAGGAAAACAATTGAAAATCAAGTGATATCATTATTATCATTATTTTATATTCATGTAAAATCAAAATAAATTAGAAGTCAGGAATTGGTTAAATGTTTACTGTTTCCTCTTTATTAATCCATATTTTCAGTGCTTGCTTTGTTAGATCTGATCTTTTCTGCTGTTTGTTTTTTCTGCATTCATGATTAAATGATTTGGATGAATTTCTCATTGAGAAAAAGTGAAAGTCTCTCAGTCTTGTCTGACTCTTTGCAACCCCATGGACTATAAAGTCCATGGAATTCTCCAGGCCAGAATACTGGAGTGGGTAGCTTTTCCCTTCTCCAGGGTATATTCCCAGTCAAGGGATCAAACTCAGGTCTCCTGCATTGCAGGCAGATTTTTCACCAGCTAAGCCTCCAGGGAAATCCAAGAATACTGAAGTGGGTAGCCTATCCCTTCTCTAGCAGATCTTCCTGACCCAGGAATCGGACCGGGATCTCCTGAATTGCAGATGGATTCTTTACTAGCTGAGATACCAAGGAAGTCCTCTCTTTGAGAGATGATGCTTGTGAAATGTTAAGTTTATGTGGATCTGTTCATCATTGCCCTTGATTTCTTTTAATATGGTGCGTGGTCTCCATAGCTGGGAGATATGTTTTAAATATGATTGAACAGAGATGGCAGGTATGAGGAGAGAATCAGCTCTAGGTAATTTCTCCATTCTTCATTTATCTATTTTAGGAGATGTATTGAGATCAACATTTACTCACTACAGTCAGATGTGCAAAGAAATATGGTTAATTTTCTTTTTCTGTCACAGATGCCATCTTCTCCTCTGGCACTTCTTTACCCTGGGCAGTGTGCAACAGGACTGAGATACCTATGTTTTGCATTTAAATTCTTTCAACTTTTTACTCCCTAACTGGAATAGATTAGTTTCTTGAATTCAAAATTACATTTCTATTAGGTTGGTTTAAAGATTGTTCTTCAGGTAAATGTCCATTTTTACTGTATTTTTCTCTTGGTTTTTTACTCCTCCCTTGGTCCTCTCCAAGTATATTGATGTATGAATAAATAGTGCTTGTGACTAAGGCAGCTGTGCAGTGGAGACCTCGGATTCATGGGGTATTCTCTTGATCCTTGCTCTTTTCTGATCCGGTCCATAGTTAACACTGAGGTTTTCTTGCCCAGCTTATCTTCGGGATAGCATGATGGCACCCAGCAATGTAGTCTGATCCTGGTCGTTTGCTCCTAGTCTCCAACTCCCTTCTTTCTGTGACCAGTTTGGGTCCAGGTCTCAGCACCTCCACACTTCATCACTGAAGTACATGGAAACAGCCTTTTTCCTTGTATGCAGAGTAGGCCTTGAAGAATAAGCCTCAGGTTTATCTATATACTTACATTTCTTTCTCAAATGTGCAACATCTCTCCTTTATCAAGCTCAATAAGACCACATACAGGGCTTCTCCTAGAACTTCATAGCTTTCTCTAGCTGTAACAATTCCAGTATTTCTGAACTTACCCATTTCTATTTGTATTTGCTACTCCACTCATCTTAGAGTTCTACCTCAAGAGGAAGCAGGAGAACATGTGTATCTAACCAGTCTTCCCAGCTCTGTTTCTCCACACATTCTCCCCCACCCCCCACCTCCACACACAGTTTACCCAGGTAGAAAGAATGGAGTGTCACTTCCTCCTTTCCACCAATGTAGACTCACCTTGTTTCATAACTTCCTTTCCTGAGGAAGTAATCCTCAAAGTTTGGTTTAAAGAAGAAAAAAATATTTTGCATATGCTATGAAAGGAATTTAATGATTTTATCCAGGACTGGATCTAAAAATAATTGGAGCTAAAAAATTTGAAAAATATTTTTATTCCTTGATAAGGCTTGGCTTTCAAAATTATTGTTTTCTCTCAACTAAAAGCAAATCCCTACTTTGGATTTTAAAAAGTGCATCTTTCTCTTACAAAATTTTCATTGTAAAAATTCCAACTCCAAAGATAGCTGGTCATGCACAAAAATGTGCCAAAGAAAAAAGTACTGTAATATAATTTATTAAATATTGACTTATTATATGTGTTTTATTATCCTTCACATCCCACAATACTGTGTTTCTTATAGTAGCTGAATTGAATCTTCTGGAGAATAATACTATCTTTTACTCTTCATAAAGTATGGAAACCACTAGATTTTCTAGCTACTTGTTTTGTTTTCATTGTTTTTGCTGCCCACACCCCATCTAGACCCTCAACTGGACATTTTTTTTACCTCCTTGAGTCTAGGCTTCCGTGTTTAAGTATAATTATTTACCCTTTGACACATCATTGTAGTCATAGGGAATTACAATCAAGAAATTTACTGGAAATAGAGTGTTCTTGTGTAAAGAGCTTGCTTCTGAAACACTCAGGATTTTTTCTTGAATCATAAATTTTCATTTGCTTTTATGTCTTAAAGGCACTAATGTACATTATTAGATTCATAAAATTATAAGTCTGCACTCAAAAATTATACACATAGAATGTCATTAAACAATTATGGTATGAGACAGCTGTCACAATATGTATCTATTTAATTTATACCTTAGGCTACAACAAATACCTGATGAGAAAACAAGACTGACACTTATAATACCTTTGGTTTTTTTTTTTTTTTTCCTAATTATATTGTACATAACACTGGAATATTCTTCTTTTGCAATGAAACTATATATGGCCTATAGCCCTTTGGAATAGTTAAAGGACACATCATTATTTCTCTCATTTTCTCATAGACCAATTATACTGAACAAATTCAAATCATGAGAACAGTTAAAATTCATAGATGCAATGGTAGCTCCACTTACATAAAAAGATATTATCTTAACAGCATTTAACCTTAAATTTCTGATTAGGAAACTATAACAATAAAGAGAAAATCTATTTATTAAATTTCTATCATGTGTCATGGGCTTTGTTATATCATTTTTAATCTATACAAGAGCACTTTGAGTTGTATTACTATCTTATTAGTAAAAGGTGAAGAAATCAATGCTCAGAGAAGCTAATAAACTCAAAGTCACACAGTAATTGGCAGAATCAAGATTTTAACATATACATGTTTGCTTTTTCCATTGTGCTATGTCAGCTATTAATTTGAAGAGACATCTTGATAGATGTTGGTCTCATCTGTACTCAAGTTTTCTAAGGGCTCCCTTTCCAAAATTTAAGCAAGGGCTGCAAAGAGGTGGTTTTCAAAAACAAGAACTGTCAAATCCCAGGTAGTAATTAGGGTGAGTTACAAGTTCTATCTGGTGACTTCCTAATGGCAACGGTTGACTCATGCCATATATTTTCTGAAGGACAATTCTTGAAAATCCAAATGACTCTTTTGTCTAAGAAGAGGGAATACCACAGAAAGATGGGATTGAGAAGAAGAAAGTGTAGAAATCCAAATGACAAAGATCCATTGACCAGTTTAAAAGGAAATACAATCAAGATAAACAGTTCAGAGAGCTGGGGTAAGTCACAAATCACAATCTTAATTAACCAATTGGCTGAGCCTTCAGCTGAAGGCTGAAAAAAAAAAAAAAAGATGAAAATGATAAGTGAAGAAGAAAGCAGCAAAGGAATGGAGAATTCAGCTCAGAGCTCATTAAGCTCTGAAAGAAAAGTTTTCTTTTTTTTTTTGGTCAGTGTAAAACAACTGATACCAGAGCATATATGCCCAAGGACTCTTCTGTGATTCAACAAAGCATGGGAAAGACCATGATTCACAACATAATGAAAAAACACCTCACAGATATAAGGGGACAAGAAAAACAGGCTCTGTTACTCTGATTCAAACTACTTTACTTTCTTAATGTGATGTTTTCATGCTGTTTCCTTCACTCCCTTAAAAAAATAATATAGACTACAAGAATGGAGATGGCAGGTCATTATGATGAAGAGAGGAGGAGATGGTGAGGTGGTAGACAAGGAGGAAAATGTTCCTGAGTGTGTGGTTTTGTGTGTGTTTGTGTGTATGATAGAACAAAAACTCAGGGCTGGAAGAGGAGGAAAAATTATATGTTTGAATCCTGAAGCATTTTGTTTTATTTTTGAGAGTAACAAAAAGCTACCAACTCTGATCAAAAGATTTGAAAAAAAAAATCACTCCATATTTAGATCTGGTTAGAAAAAGGTGGAGGGGACTCAGCATTAATCTATCAATGGGGTCTAAGAAGTTAAGTTGCCAGATAAAATACAGGGTGCCTGGTAAAATTTGAAATTCACATAAACAATAAATAACTTTTTAGTGTAAGTATATTTTATGCAATATTTAACATCTTCCCACATTTCACAACTGCCCAGGTCTGAAACTCAGCCGAGCCATTTATTTGCACGGATAAGCAATATTTGAATATATTTATATATAAATATATTTATACTAAACATTTTTTGTTTATTGAAATTCAAATTGAACAGAGGGTGAATGATCTGTGAATATACTTCTTTGGGGGTGTATTGTCGTGTAATAAGACATTACCATATAGAAAAAGAGCGCTACTGCTTTAATAGAATAAGCCAACAGCAGTTTCTATGATCAACTAGAAGTTTAAGGAGTGAGTTTTTCTATATGACACAACATTATAACTAAGAATTTAACTTTTGGATGAGATATATTTTGGTTTAATCTCTAGTTCTGTAGTTTTCTAGCTATATAAACTTGGGCAGGTGACTTTTCAAACCTTGATTTTCTAATTTTTTAGTAAAGCTACTAAGAATCCTTACCCTATTAATTGCTTCACGAAAGCACAATTTTTATAGTCTTAAAGGACGTCTCCCACCAGAAGGGCTCCCACTTGGTTTAATGTTCTATTGAGCCATCTTAGAATTCTTAGTAATTTTATCTGTGAACATATCCGTGAGAGAGGCAACACACTGGGTAACAATGAGGACATATGATTATGAGCAAACATAGTGCCCAGAACTGTAGATTCAAGTCCCAGGGCATGAAGGGCAGTATAGGTGACAAGAAGTGGGTCATGTTGTCTGGAACACATGTGCATACCTGAGCAGGCTGCCAGAATAGAACCTTGGTTCAGATTGGTAGTGGAAATTGTGGCAGCAGAGATAGCTGTCAGCAGTGGCAGTGACCATGGTCCAGGAAAGTTCCCCACATGGACACAGGGATGGGACAGATGGTAGAAGACCCTTCTAGCTCATCCTTCTATTCTAAAGCTTTCCCTGCCAAGTCTGCACAAATATTATCTCTCTATCCTGAGCTTTGTTAGAAGGACTGCAAGCATTCAATCGGTAAACTTTCCCAATAAATTATCACAAAATAAGAATTCCTCGGCTTGCCAGGTAGCACCAGTGGTAAAGAACACAACTGCCAATGCAAGAAACATAGGAGATGTTTGTTCAATCCCTTGGTTAGGAGTTATATAGGTGTCTTCCCTGGTGGCTCAGAGGGTAAAGCATCTGTCTGCAATGCAGGAGACCTGGGTTTGATACCTGGGTCAGGAAGATCCCTTGGAGAAGGAAATGGCAACCCACTCTGGTACTCTTGCCTGGAAAATCCCATGGACAGAGAAGCCTGGTAGGCTACAGTCCATGGGGTTGCAAAGAGTCGGACATAACTGAGCAACTTCACTTTGAGTTATTAGAATTCTTAAAAATATTTAAAATCTCCAGTTTTGAAAACTGCTCCACCATTGCACAACAAATACCTATGGGCTTAGAAACTGAAATTTCATGTAAAGATCCTGGCAGTCAATGGAAAAGAAGACGATTTTCAAATGATACTTTGAATGAAGTGATTATTAATGCAAAAGATAATTTAAAAATTAAGTTTTCTTTGTATAGGCACTTTGAATTATGTACGAATATGATGCCACTTTCAATTTTTTGTATGACCTCTGCAAATTACAGGAAATGCCTGATGAAACATTAAAATTCCATTAGGTATATTTGAATTTAAAATTAATTTCAGACTTATTCAGAACTAATTTCTATGAATAGTTAAATATTTTGAGAAAAAGAGTTATGTAAGAATCATGAGCTCTAGAAGTACTGAAACTTATATTTTTAAATAATTTATTAGAAATTTATCCAAATGTCAGTTCCTATAGAACACTCTTAAGGAAATTCCCTGGTAGTTCAGTGATTAGGACTCTGTGCTTCTACTGCTGAGAGGCTGGTTTCAATCCCTGGTCAGGAAAGTAGGATCCCACAGGCCACATGGTGTGGCCAAAAACAATAAATAAAACAAAATAAAATACTTTTAAGAGGTCCAGTTGCAGTTGCATCAGTGAAAAGAACTTTCTCAAAATTAAAAATTCTCAAAAATTTTAAGATTCAAATGATCCATGAGGTAATGAATTAGATTTAGAGATATTTAGTTGAAAATACGTACAAATTGTTACACAAGTAAATACTTATAGATATGTACATATTGTCACCCTGCTTATTTAACTTATATGCAGAGTACATCATGAGAAATGCTGGGCTGGAAGAAACACAAGCTGGAATCAAGATTGCCGGGAGAAATATCAATAACCTCAGATATGCAGATGACACCAGCCTTATGGCAGAAAGTGAAGAGGAACTCAAAAGCCTCTTGATGAAAGTGAAAGAGGAGAGTGAAAAAGTTGGCTTGAAGCTCAACATTCAGAAAACTAAGATCATGGCATCTGGTCCCATCACTTCATGGCAAATAGATGGGGAAACATTGTCAGACTTTATTTTTTGGGGCTCCAAAATCACTGCAGATGGTGATTGCAGCCATGAAATCAAAAGACGCTTACTCCTTGGAAGGAAAGTTATGACCAACCTAGATAGCATATTGAAAAGCAGAGACATTACTTCGCCAACAAACTTCTGTCTAGACAAGGCAAAGGTTTTCCCAGTAGTTATGTATGGATGTGAGAGTTGGACTGTGAAGAAGGCTGAGCGCTGAAGAATTGATGCTTTTGAAGTGTGGTGTTAGAGAAGACTCTTGAGAGTCCCTTGGACTGCAAGGAGATCCAACCAGTCCATTCTAAAGGAGATCAGTCCTGGGTGTTCTTTGGAAGGACTGATGTTGAAGCTGAAACTCCAGTACTTTGGCCACCTCGTGCGAAGAGTTGACTCATTGGAAAAGACTCTGATGCTGGGAGGGATTGGGGGCAGGAGGAGAAGGGGACGACAGAGAATGAGATAGCTGGATGGCATCACTGACTCTATGGACGTGAGTCTGAGTGAACTCCGGGAGTTGATGATGGACAGGGAGGCCTGGCGTGCTGCAGTTCATGGGGTCGCAAAGAGTTGGACACGACTGAGCATCTGAACTGAACATATACACTGGAGATATATATATATATGTATATAATATATTTACTGTGTCTATGCTATGCTTGTACATATGTACATGTAGTGTATAACAAATCTATAAATACATACATATATTAACTATGTGTGTATATATGTAGGCATATTTCCTCCCTCTTTCAGCTGAGAGGATTTAGAAGCAAGGAAACCCAGTGGCTAGAAACAAACTTCGCTCCCAAATCTTGAATTCTAATATTATTCTTCAATAAAAGACATCAGAACTCCATGAAGAAGTGGCTGATTTTAGGTCTGGGACAGGAAATACATAAGATGAGCCCGTAGTACCTTTTACTTCCAGAAAGAAAGTGGTAAAAAACAAACAAAATGACAGTGATATGTCAACTAGTTGGACACAGGAGGCAAGTGAAAAAGCTCTGAAGGTTAACTTTGGACCAATTTGAGCAACAAAGTATTTGATTGTAACTCAAGTGCAAAATAGATATCCTGGAGTATATACTGATATAAGTAAATGCTTGAAAAAAATAAGTGAGGGAGAAGAGACAAATCTCTTACGCTAAAGAATTTCAAACAATTTATGTAGTTACTACATTCTCAAGGAAGTGGAATATAACTCTCCACTACTTAAGGATGTGCTGCAAATAGTGACTTCCTTCCAGAGAGTACCATGCAGGAAGGGGAGCAGGAAGAGTAACTTTGCGGTGGAGAAACCACAGAAACATTACCTCAGTAAGGTGAATGAGTCATAAACAGTAATAAATCATGTTAATAGAACATAATGATGTAATGACAATGACACTTTACCTCTGTGGTCTTCCTCCCTCAAACCTGTGACTGTAATCTAATCATGAGAAACATGAGAAATACCATGTTTTTATCATATTTCTCTTGAGAAAAATCATGAGAAATATCCCTATTTAAGGGATAGTCTACAAAATACCTGACCAGTAGTCTTCAAAATCATCAAGGTCATCAAAATAAGTTTGAGAAACTGTCACAGACAAAATGATCCTAAGGAGACATAACAACTAAATATTGACAGAAAAGGACATTAGGAAAAAAAACTGGAGAAATATAAGTAAAGAATGGGTTTTATTTTAATAATAATGTATTAATATTGGTTCAATAATAACAAATGTACCATATTAATGTTAGATATTAACAATAAAGAGAACTTTGTAGGGACATATGAACATTGCACTTTTCTGTAAACCTAAAACTGTCTAAAATTATGCTTATTTTAAATAAACTTTTGACTCAAATGTTTACATTTCAAAAAGAAAAAAAAAGTGTGGTCTTTCCAAGAGTTATTGATATAAATTTTTAAAATACCAATTGAAAGCAAGGTTGATAAAAGTATAAATTTTCATGTTAACAAATAAATTTCCATAAAAGCCCTAAAGTTTTATGATAAACTAATACATGATACATAGTGTTGCTGTTTATTGTGACAGCAATAATTATATTTTTATAATTTATTAGTTTTTAATGTTACTCATGCACCATCAATAAATAATAAAATCTTTTTTAGAGGGAAAAGCTTAAAAGGCCTCAAATTTTCACATTTCACTAGGCCCTACAAATTATATAGCTGATTTACATAATTTCTATACCATAGGACTGCTAGGAAGTTAAATGAGATTATCTATGTTAAGCACTTAGGTACCATGTGCTACATAAGAACTGCTCTATAAAGAGTTAAGTATTATTATTGAGGAGTTATTGTCAGTGCCCAGATATTAACACACAAGAACAGTCATTCTTCAGAGAATGTTTGTAACACCTCAGTTAGATTTTTAACTAAGTCAAAGCAAAATCACTTTTAGATTCAACAAACTGGTGTTACACAGATGGTGAGAGATACTGGTAAATATAGTTGCATGTAAAATTAAATACTGGAGAAGAAAAAATGTGATGAAAGAAAGTTCAGGAACAGTTTCTGATTTAAACAAGACTTGCTGATTTCCTGTTGCTGTAATGAGTGTTTAAATACTTTGTTTTCTTTAATTGTCAACACTGCTGTGAAGTGTAAGCACAAAGCAGGAAACCAAACTGAGGTCTGGGAAGCTGAGTAAGATGCTCAGTTCACAATATGAGTAATAGAATTGGGACTGGAATCAGGTTTTTCTTATTTCCATGTAGTTTTCTTTTCATTACCTCACAATGCCTCACATTTCTCATGGTGCAGTTTTCTATTTTCTCCCTTTTTTTCCCTGAGATATAGTTGATTTACAATGTTCTTTAAGTTTCAGGTGTACAACATAGTGGTTCACAACTTTTAAAGTTTATGCTTGATTTATAGTTATTATAAAATGTTAACTAGATTCCCTGCGCTTTACGATATGTCTTTGTAGTTCATTTATTTTTACATAGTGATATGTACCTCTCAAACTCCTATCCTGCCCCTCCCCCTCCCTTCTCTTCACTGGTAACCAACTAGTTTGTTCTCTACGTCTGTGAGTCTGTTTCTTTCTTGATATATTCCCTAGTTTGTTTTATTTTTTAGATTTCACATATAAGTGATATACTATAGTATTTGTCTTTCTCTGACTTATTTCATTAAGCATAATACCCTTCAGGTCCATCCATGTTGTTACAAGTGGCAAAATTTCATCCATTTTTATGGCTGAGTAGTATTCCTTTGTGTGTGAGTGGAACACACACACACATATACCACATCTACTTTGTCAGTTCAGCTGTTGACAGTCACTTAGGTTGCTTCCATATCTTGGCTATCATAAATAACGTTGCTATAAGCACTGAGATGCATACATCCTTCTGCTGTTGCTGCTAAGTCGCTTCAGTCGTGTCTGACTCTGTGCGACCCCATAGACGGAAGCCCACCAGGCTCCCCCGTCCCTGGGATTCTCCAGGCAAGAACACTGGAGTGGGTTGTCATTTCCTTCTCGAATGCATGAAAGTGAAAGGGAAGTCGCTCAGTCGTGTCCAACTCTTAGCGACCCCATAGACTACAGCCTACCAGGCTCCTCTATCCATGGGATTTTCCAGGCAAGAGTACTGGAGTGGGGTGCCACATCCGTCTGAATTAATGTTTTTTTTTTCCCCCCTGGATATATACCTAGGAGTGGAATTGCTGGGTCATATGGTAGTTCTATTTTTAGTTTTCTGAGGAAGTTCCATACCGTTTACCACAATAGCTGCATCAATTTGCATTCTCAACAGTGTACAAGGGTTCCCCTTTGTTCACATCCTTACCAACATTCATTATTTGTATTCTCTTTCTGATGATAGCTGTTCTGACAGGTGTGAGATGATATCTCATTGTGGCTTTGATTTGCATTTCTCTGTTGATTAGTGATGCTGAGCATCTTTTCACATGCCTGTTGGCCATCTGTGTGTCTTTGGAGTACTACTGGCTCTGGTTAACATTTTCTAATTTTAGTGAATGAAAATGGCTGGATATCTTTAATGGACTTAGTTTGAACAGGTAAGAATTGAGTGGCTTATTCCCCTACTTCTTTTACAAGCTTAATTTCCATAAATAGTTTTGACTCATAATTTCCATAAATAGCTTTTTCCTTATAGTGGCTATAATACTCTGTAATGAATTCACTCCTTTCCATCTCTGTTGGGTTATGACTAGACTCAATTTTTATCCAATGTTTGGTCAGGCAGTCCCATGGAAATAACTGCTCCCAGCCCCTCATGGGATTCTCAAGCAAGACTGACATGTTGTCTCATTCTTTATACATTGTGCTTTCCACTTGGGCCCTTCTTTTACCTATGAGACACACAGGAGGTGCAGTGGCTTGCCCAGCGTGGTCTTTGAGACTGCATATGGACAGGTAGGCAGTATCACTGACTTGCTTCCACTCACTAGCTCCCCTCATGTATTGTGGTGGGTGCTATGCATGCCATCACTCTGGTCCTGCTATTTAGATTCCCCATGGCTCCTGGAAGGACCAAGTGGTACAACCTGAAAGTGTGCCACTATTGATTCACTATATGGTGAACTTTGTTCAAAGGCAGATAGAAGGTAGATCAACTCTTCTTCCTCTTGCTCCCTGGTCAGACTATGCAGCAACACAGTAGCTCATGTAGACTTTCTGAAGATACTATATTTACTTGATATAAAGTTCTAGCCAGTCTGGTAATCTACATTTGATTTCCATGCCTTCCTGTTCATTGGCACTTTTCCTTCCTTTCCTGTTTCTTTCCTAGAATTGCATGTCCAAAAGTAAAAGTAAGGGTTGTTTTTTTTTTTGCTTCAGGCTCTGTTTTCAAGGAAATCAAGACTAAGACTACTGGTGATTCTAAGATCCCCTATGTTAGGTTTTCTGCTTAGAGGTCAAGTCCTATTCCCCTTATTAAAAAAAAAAAAAATCAGCAATAACTTTACATTGTAGATACAGAATCTTTGTGTTCTTGCCTAAAACCAATTGATTGAGAGATAAAAGATAAATGGAAGGATCATATCTATTGGGCTCCAAGTATGTAGAGGAGGCTGTCCTACTAGGAAAACCATGATAAATTCATAGGTTAATAGCTGATTTGGTGGGGGAAAGAGTTATTCATACAACTATTCCAGTCATTAGCACTGTAAAAATTCTTATTCTTGATTTGCAAGAGGTAGAGTTTAGGCTTTTTAGGGGATGGGCATATCATAAATAACTCTGAGGGAGTAAGAGGTGAGTATATAGATAAACAGGTTATTCCATGTGCAATTGTTTATTTGCTTACTGCTTTGATTTATAGGGCTTCTCCAATGGATCATCAGTTAAGAATTCACCTGCAATACAGGAGATGCAGGAGATGCAGATTTGATCCCTGGGTTGGAAAGAGCCCTTGGAGGAGGAAATGGCAACCAACTCCAGTATTCTTGCCTGGAGAATCCCATGGACAGGAGTCTGATGGGCTACAGGGCATGGGGTTGCAAAGAGTTGGACATGGCTGAGTGACTGAGTACAGCACAACACGTTGTGATTTACATTAACGCATTCTATTCATTCATGGCCAAATAACCAGAGTAAATTTGCTACTGTGATGTGTTTAAATAGTAACAACCAGACTGTAGAGAAGAACACAGGATAACCACTATTTTCACACTCCTCTCACAGGAAGACAATGACGTGAAGACAGCAACCCAGTCAAATTCTTGGGAGAGGAAGCTCAATAACATAAAATAATAGAGTTACCAACTTTTGCCCTATAATTAGTGGTAATCTAATTGATATGTCAGAATAAAGGTCAGGGAAACAAGTAAACATGTCTAGGTAACAATAATGTGGCATTGATATTAAAAATGCAGATGTCTCTTGACATAATATTTACTGAGTACTTTGCATCACACCAAATTTCTTGTTAAATGTTTAGTTCTTCCTTTGATGACTTGTTTGCTTAATGTATAATCACAGATCTTGTTTCTAACACGCCTTTAAGCAATATCATGACGTGATCATTTTCCTGTGGTAACTGGGGTTGCAGGAGTTCAAAATGTTTTGGGAATGAATGACTGGCATCCAAGTGACAACATATATTACCTAATTTTAAATAATATGGTAGAGATTTAATCTGTCTGAGTTTAGGGGAAGCTCTGATTAATGTCTTTATCATTTGAGCACTGAAATGAATGGTTATGTCATTTACTTATATCTCAAAAGCAATGTTCTTTCACATGATTAAGCTGCAGCCTTTTAAAACAAAGGAAAAAAAAAACAAAGACTCATTTCCCTCTTACGTGTGTTGTGATTGGGCTAGTTCTTCTGTGGCATCTCTTACATTAATAAGAAATTCTCGTTTTATGCAAAGAGATGATGATGACTGTAAAGAGGAAGTGAAGAGTTTTCTGCTGCTATTTTAATTTAAATTACTCACTGAGAGGACAAAGATGACAGCCTATAACCTCATCAATTCACTTACCTTATAGCATGCATTTGAACCTAGTATTTTACAGACTTTATTCAGCAAACATTTACTGGCGGCCTATCATGTAGAGGCACTATTATAGGTGTTGGTGTTTTGGTAGTCAAAGAGAGGAGACAGGGAGTAAGCAAATAGACACACATAATATACTTCCAGATTGGTTTTTGGTGCTAAAGAAACAAATTAAAGCAGAATGAGAGCTAGAGAATGGAGAGGTCCTGGGCACTATTTCATGGTGGAATGAGGAAAAAAATCTTTGAGGATATTAGGTTTAAGTTGAGACCTGAAGAATGGCATTCTTTGAGAAATATTAAAACAGCTTTAATTCAACAGCTCCTTCAAATAAATTTACATTTTATAAATTTAAATAGCATCTATATATATTTGGAAGTGGGAAGTAATATATATTCACAAGGTATTGTTTGGAGCACTAATAGATTTAGGATTCTTTATGATAACTACTGGGCTCCAAAATCACTGCAGATGGTGACTGCAGCCATGAAATTAAAAGACTCTTACTCCTTGGAAGGAAAGTTATGACCAACCTAGTAGCATATTCAAAAGCAGAGACATTACTTTGCCAAAAAAGGTTCATCTAGTCAAGGCTATGGTTTTTCCTGTGGTCACGTATGGATGTGAGAGTTGGACTGTGAAGAAGGCTGATCACCGAAGAATTGATGCTTTTGAACTGTGGTGTTGGAGAAGACTCTTGAGAGTCCCTTGGACTGCAAGGAGATCCAACCAGTCCATTCTGAAGGGGATCAGCCCTGGGATTTCTTTGGAAGGAATGATGCTAAAGCTGAAACTCCAGTATTTTGGCCACCTTATGAGAAGAGTTGACTCATTGGAAAAGACCCTGATGCTGGGAGGGATTGGGGGCAGGAGGAGAAGGGGATGACAGAGGATGAGATGGCTGGATGGCATCACCAACTTGATGGACATTAGTTTGGGTGAACTCTGGGAGTTGGTGATGGACAAGGAGGCCTGGCGTGCTGTAATTCATGGGGTCGCAGAGTCGGACACAACTGAGCGACTGATCTGATCTGATGATAACTACACACCCCAGTCCTTCCGTTAGGGCTCCAAAGCTGAGAAGCGCTTCTCTAGATTACCCCCACATGCCAGGTCCCATCCTCATACTCCATAATGTGCATTTCTTTTCTAGTGTGCTCAAATGTGCTATCTTCATTATTTTGTTCAAGTTCATTATTCTCCTCACTCAAAATGCCAGCCTTTCTCCACAGTTTCTTCCCATCTAAATCCTCCCTTTCCATCAAGGCTTAAACTACCCTAAAGCTTCTCTAGCAATAGGTCATATCGCTAGAAAAAAAATATGTACTTTTCCTAACTTGGTGCTGCCTCGCTTTGTCCACTAGTATTTCATATATTTAGTTTATACTTTCCAGGTTTGTAGGCAACAAACATTTTTTGTATTTCTTGATCAGATTCAATAACTATGTTTATGGTTCTGAACATACATAAATTCAGAAAATACTTGGCAGTCCACCTGCAGTGGGACCAGTAGATCCCTCCTGTGCACAGGCATGGGGTTGGACCCTACCAGCAGCTGCTCCCTGGCCGGCCAGGCCAACCAGCACAACTGGGCATTGTCTGGTGCCAGGTAGAAATGGCTGAAGGAGTGTTGCTCTTTCTACATTCTCTTGGGCAGATTCAACAGGGGAGAGCAAAGCCCCTGCCTCTGGAAATTTGCAGTAATCATTACTGTCACTATAGTCATATCTACAAGTCCCTCAAGGCAGAGGTCTGGAGCGACCTCCTCAAAGGTTGCTGTCCACTGGGCATGAAGCTCAAGAGTAAACCCATACCGCTGTACTCTGACTTCTCCCTCGGGCCTCTGGGGTGCCCAGAAATAAGAAATGGAGTTTAGAGGTTATAAAACAGGCAGTTATTATATTAAATGCCATCTTGCATCTGAGTTTGCTGTGTATTTATACTTTCTCCTCACTAGATAATGTGGTTTCTTTTAAAGCAGAATCCATTATTTAATAGATATATTTTTATTTATCCTGAAACTGTATACTGTCCTCTGCAGGAGTAAATTTTAAAAATAGAACTTAGTCTATGCTTCTTCCCAGAAGCATTTTTAACCTTCCCTAGATGTGAAGCCACCCACATTAAAAGCTGTTTGCCCTCTGAGCTGTTAGCGATCTCCATACACTTGATGCTTGGCATAGGTTGATAAGAATATGCACAAATCATCTCAGTTTATATTCCTTGTATTCCTTATTTATATTCCTGAAATAAGGATTGAAAGGGAATTTTTTCCTTTGTCTATTCTATCTCCTAGTGGGACTATACTTTGCCCATGCATAAGAATTGCCAAGTGATAACTATGCAAGTTTGACTTTCATGAAAAATTGTGAAGCATGATGCTTGGATTGCATTGCCCTCTGCTGGGAGAAATGATAGAATATAGGTGTTCTCTCCTGCTTGCAAAAAACAAAAAGCCCAGGTAAAAATTAAATGTTTAGTATCTTATAAGCAAATATATATGTCACACACACACATACACACGTACACACACACACACACACATATATATATATATATGGAGAAGGAAATGGCACCCCACTCCAGTACTCTTGCCTGGAATATCCCATGGGTGGAGGAGCCTGGTAGGCTGCAGTCCGTGGGGTCGCAAAGAGTCCGACACGACTGAACGATTTCACTTTCACTTTTCACTTTCATGGATTGAAGGAAATGGCAACCCACTCCAGTGTTCTTGCTCCCAGGGACGGGGAAGCCTGGTGGCTGCCGTCTATGGGGTCACACAGAGTCAGACGCGACTTAGCAGCAGCAGCAGCAGCAGCATATATATATATACATCTTATACAGAAAAATAATTCAGAGTAATACATTATTTAAATACAAGCTATTTTAGTAATTAAAAATGTATTTCAGTGTATAGAAATTGTATTAATGTAAATTTCAGTAACATGTTTGTGGAAAGCAAGCCTGTATGTTGTAATAAATATGTATATCGTATATAAACATGTCACATTTGAGCTTAAAGAAACGTGATTACAACTTTTCAGTTCCTTGTGGCTATGCAGCCATATGATTTTCCAGGACTACTTGATGCAAAATTTTCAGTCTTGTCAAATTTTATATCAAGCCACACATCCCAGTTTAAGCTGGGGGAAAGCATGTTCACCACATTAATGAATATCACATTTCAATATCAGACTTATTATTTGTAGATAAAGTATCATTTAGATTGGCATTTTAAAATGAAGCTTAAGTTTTTCCTTTGGTTACAAAGTAACCATGCTCATTATGGAAAATATAAATATCACCAGAATTAGTTATTAAAATCATCCTATATTTCCTTTTAGACTTTTTATGCCAGTTTTACACAGTAGAGGCAAACCACATAGTAGTTTAGTATAACTTTTTTTTTTCCCTAAGCATTATTAATATATTAAAAAAGGAAAAAAAATTGCTCAGTTGTGTCCAACTCTTAGTAACTCCATGGACTGTAGCCTGACAGTCTCCTCTGTCCATGGAATTCTCCAGGTGAGAATACTGTCATGGGTTGCAATTTCCTGCTTCAGGGGATCTTCCAGACCCAGGCATTGGACCTGGGTCTCCTGCATTGGAGACAGATTCTTTACCATCTGAGTCCCCAGGAAAGCCCCCATTATGATAGAAATTTGTGTAATTCTAGACTTCTCCCTACATAGTACCTGTTTTGTTGTGGAATCTGGAGTCACAAAAAAACACCTTGGAGGGCACTCAAAACAGTGGAGTATGGTTTATTACACCAGATAGTCCAAGGGGAATCAGTTCCCAAGGACCCTGATGTTTCTGAGAGGCCCGGTTTTATACCCCCACTACATGGCTGGTTACATGTTAGCAACCTTTTTGTTGTATATGATTGAGTTTTACAACAAGTAGGTGCTAGGAGAACAAACAATTGAGGTTAAAGGAGGGGAACAACAATGATTATGTATCAAGGAAGGGTGTCTCCATTGTTAATCTAACAGGGGCAGCCTGACCTCAACTATAGTCTCCGTTTGCCATCTGTAGGGAGGGAAGTCTCCAGGAGACCTGGTTTTCACTAGCAATGGTTTCCTCACTCTTGGGCAGGGTTCAGGCCCACTTCACACCCTGTCTTTAAGACGGATGACAGGCCTCAAGATGGAGTTTCTCCTGCTTTCCTCACACTGGCCCCAACAGTTTCTCTTTCCCTCTTTTACCCACTTAAAAAAAGTTAGCTCTCCAATACTAGACTGGGATTTTGCTCTTTATACCATAAAGAATCTCTTGCTTATTATCTGATCTTTCCTCCTTGACTTCTATTCCTTTTTGGTCTGAAAGTGCTGTGTGAATCTCCCTTAATTCTTTACTCTTAGAAATTATCTCTGTGCCAGGGGTCTGTTTTAAAGAACTAGTTTCAGCCAGAGAAGTGTAAGGCTCTCCAAATATCCAAGCACTCCCTCATATTTCTCAGCCCCCTTAAAGTTAGAAGGGGCCATTTGAGGAGTTACAGCTGATGGTCTAGGAGCATTAGTGGATGCATGTTTGGTTCTCTTAGTGGAGCTATCAGCAGCTTTCTCCTCCTCTGTCATGGATTGGGGAACCCACATGTCCATGTGACAATGCCACAAGACAAAAGAAGCCTTAGTTGCTGCTCCAGGTGCCTTGGAGAGCTGTCCTATTGTTGCAGGAAGGAGGACCCCTTCCATGGCCAGAACCTGGGCTCTTATCTAACACTCAGAAATGAATTGTCCAAAGAGACACATGTGCTGACAAAGCAAGAGATTTTATTGGGAAAGGCCACCCGAGTGGAGAGCAGTAGGGTAAGGGAACCCAGGAGAACTGCTCTGCCACCCGTGACTCGGAGTCTCGGGTTTTATGGTGATGGGATTAGTTTCCGGGTGGTCTTTGGCCAATCATTCTAATTCAGTCTTTCCTGGTGGCACACCCATTGCTCAGCCAAGATGGATGCTAGCGAGAAGGATTCTGGGAAATGGACGGAGATGCGGTGTCTCCTTTAGACCTTTCCTGAACTCTTCCAGTTGGTGGTGGGTTATTAGTTCTGTATTCCTTATCAAGATCTCCTGTCATAAAACAGCTCATGCAAATGGTTACCATGGTGCCTGGCCAGGTTGGGCGGTTTCAATCAGTGTGCTTCCCCTAACACTACTGGCAGTGAGACAGACTAGGACCTCGGACCCTTTGCAGTGGTGCTGCCGTGCTTGCATTTGGACAAGCCTCTCCTTGAGCAACAAAGTACAAAGAAACTATATGGGACTAAAAATAACTGCATGCATATGCAGCTGGGACAAATTCTGGACCAAAGGATACAAAAAGACAACAACAACAACAAAAAACCCCCAAAAAGCCAGCAGCCACTTCTGAAGCGCTGTGCTGTGCTTAGTTGTGTCCGACTCTTTTGTGACCCCCACGGACTGTAGGCTTTGGGAGATGAAAATATCTTCTGACATATAAACAAACAAGAAATGACTCAACCATCAGCAATTTCTGGCCTCCAAATGTGAATGAAGGCTCCCCAAACTGAGATTCACTCCCCATGGTGATGGCTGAGGAGCTGGGGGAATGCAAGAAGCTAGGTGAACAAGGAAGCAGCCCGGCCCAGACAGCTGAGGTGCATATGAAAGGAATGAATTCAGTGAGCTCAGAGGCTTGCATCTTCCCATACAAAGAAGGCTAAATTCCTTAACTTGATACGTGATTTTTGATGTTCAGACTGTCTGCTCCCTTTTGTCGCAAGCTTGTATATAGCCTGATTTTCCCTCCTGTCTCCTTAGAGCTGTTTTCTCAGAGCTACTGAGATGCTCTCTCCCAGGCTCAGAGTCCTAAACATTCCCACCAAATAAAATAACTCTACTTTCAGGTTGTGACTGTACTTTTTAGTTGACACCTTTCGTGTCCTTTAATGGCTCCTCTGTCCATTTGAAAAGCCTGGAGCAAAAACAGAGTACTGCAAACACGCTCTGAACTCAACAGGACCAGAGAGATGGGCAGAGCACAAAAGCCACCCCTCAGGCCTGACCTGCAGGACACAGCCCTAACCTCACCCACCCCTCACCCCTCCTCAAGGAGCAACTGTTACTTGTTCTCCCTCCCCTCTGCTGCAGCAGGGACCCCAATAAAGCAACTTCTGAATTGCCTAAATCTCTTGTCTGGCCTCTAGTTAATGTCTATTGATTGGGGAAGGCCAAGAACCCTGGCCAGTATCAATAATAGTCTTTGAGGGAGAAATAAATTTGGATGTGGTAAACTATGAAGATTTAGGTGTGTGTTAGCACAGTATACTCTAGCCTACCCTGACTATGATGCTATGTTCAGTCACAGTGTTTGACAATGTGTTTTCTCTATTTTGGATGCCATTGCCAAGTAACTCCACCCCTTTACCAGGAAGTCTTTTCCTGAATTCTTCTTGTGCATGTTATAAGTGCTTTATTTCATAGGCATTTCCTCTGATAAATCTTTGATTGACCTCATTCATCTTTCTGGTTTTTTTGCCTCTTCCACATGCTTCTGTCATTTATGAGTATATAGATCAATGATTTTTGGTTATATATAGTTGATAGGATTATTTTGGATATTGATTATGAACATTGCCCTTGAGAACAAACAGTGGTTTTAAAACCATGGCCACTGGTCCTGGACAATCCTTAAGATCCTTTCAAGAGGTCTGCAAAATCACACCAATGTGCAAAAGCAGTGGTGGCTAAAACTGTTAGCACCTTAGCAAATCAAGGTAGTGGAATCAAACCATACTAGGAGTCATCATGTATGCGCTCAATTGCTTAGTCATATCAAGACTCTGCGACCTCATGGACTTTAAACCACTAGGCTTTCTGTGTGTGAAATTCTCCAGGTAAGAATACTGAAGTAGGTTGCCATTTCCTACTCCAGGAGATCTTACTGAGCCAGAGACTGAACCCAAGTCTCTTGTGTCTCCTACATTGGCAGGTGGATTCTTTACCATTGAGCCACCTGGATTGCTAAGATTATTTTGGATATTGGTTATATAACCTACCCTTGAGAACAATTAGTAGTTTTGAAAGTGTGGCTGTTGACCCTGAGGATCTCTAAGATCCTTTTGTAAGGTGAGCATGGAGAAAAAGAGAGTGAGCCAGGCATTCAGGCAGAGAAAGATTTATTATAGGAAAGAAAGAAAGAAAGAAAGTGACTGACTTTAGAGAGAAACCAGTATTTTCTTTTTACATCCAATCCTTCTTATACCCTATCGGTGGGAAATTGTGCTCTGTAGGGTGGGAGCCTCAGTTTATCTTTAGCCAGTAGCTGGGGTCTTATGGTCATGTAGTTGAAGGGGTCTCATGGTCAGGTGGTCATGTAGTCTTAAGAAACTGGCACCAGCAGGAAAAAACAGGATATCACCTTAAGGAAGATACAGGATGCCTACCAAGGCAATGTGGCCACTGTGATTTCATCCCTTGTTTGTCAGGTCACCACAATGAGCCATATTTTAACTATACACTATGAGTTCCTTCTTTACAGCATTGGACTTTTTTTCCATCACCAGTCACATCCACAACTAGGTGTTGTTTTTGCTTCAGCTTTGTCTCTTCATTCTTTCTGGAGTTGTTTCTCCACTGATCTCCAGTAGCATACTGGGCACCTATTGACCTGGGGAGTTCATCTTTCAATGTCCTATCTTTTTGCATTTTCATACTGTTCATGGGGTTCTCAAGGCAAGAATACTGAAGTGGTTTCCTATTTCCTTCTCCAGTGGACCACGTTTTGTCAGAACTCTCCACCATGACTCATTTATCTTGGGTGGCCCTACGTGGCATGGCTCATAGTTTCATTGAGTTAGACAAGGCTATAGTCCATGTGATCAGATTGGTTAGTTTTCTGTGATTGTGGTTTTCATTCTGTCTGCCCTGTGATGGAGGAGGATAAGAGACTTATGGAAGCTTCCTGATGGGAAAGACTGACTCAGGGGGAAACTGATGGGTGGGGCCATGCTCAGTAAATCTTTAATCCAATTTTCTGTTAATGGGCAGGGCTGTGTTCCCTCCCTGTTGTTTGGCCTGGGGCCAAACTATGGTGGAGGTAATGAAGATAATGGCGACCTCCTTCAAAAGCTCCCATGCACACATTGCTGCACTCAGTGCCACCAGCCCTGCAGCAGACCACCGCTGACCCACACCTCCACTGGAGACTCCTGTATACTAACTGGCAAGTCTGGGTCAGTTTTTGGTGGAGGTCACTGCTCCTTTCTCCTGGGTCCTGGTGTGTATAAATCTTTGTTTGTGTCCTCAAGAGTCCTGTGTAAGTTCTGGTAGGTCTATGGTGGGGTTAATGGTGACCTCATCCAAGAGGGCTTATGCCATACCCAGGTCTACTGCACCCAGAGGCCCTGCCCCTGCAGAAGCCCACTGCTGACCCGTCCATCTGCTGGAGACACTCAAACACAGTTCTGGCTCAGTTTCTGTGGGATCTCTGAGTCCTGGTGTGCACAACATTTGTTTGAGCCCTCTGAGCATCTCTGGAGGTATGGGTTTGATTATAAATGTGATTTTGCCCCTCCTACCATGTTGCTGGGGCTTCTCCTTTGCCCTTGGACATGAGGTATCTTTTTTTGGTTGGATCCAACATTCTCCTGTCAACGGTTGTTCAGCAGTGAGTTATAATTTTGGAGTTCTCACAGGAGAAGATGGAGACAGAGCCAAAGCAAAAACAACACCCAGTTGTGGATATGACTGGTGATGGAAATAAAGTCCAATACTGTAAAGAGTAATATGGTATAGGAACCTGAAATGTTAGGTCCATGAATCAAGGCAAACTGGGAGTGGTCAAATAGGAGATGGCAAGAGTGAACATTGACATTTTAGGAATCAGTGAACTAAAATGGACTAGAATAGGTGAATTTAACTCAGATAACTATTATATCTACTACTGTGGGCAAGAATAACTTAGAAGAAATCGAGTAGCTATCATAGTCAATAAGAGAGTCCAAAAATGAAGTACTTGGATGCAATCTCAA
The DNA here is from genome assembly GCF_027580195.1 of Bos mutus. Taxonomy (NCBI): domain Eukaryota; kingdom Metazoa; phylum Chordata; class Mammalia; order Artiodactyla; family Bovidae; genus Bos; species Bos mutus. Next base: position 83,892,103 of record NC_091622.1, read on the forward strand.
AAAATGACAGAATGATCTCTGTTCGTTTCCAAGGCAAAGCATTCAGTATCACAGTAATTCAAGTTTATGCCCCAATCAGTAATGCCGAAGACGCTGAAGTTGAATGGTTCTATGAAGACCTACAAGACCTTCTAGAACTAACACCCCCAAAAGATGTCCTTTTCATTATAGGGGACTGGAATGCAAAAGTAGGAAATCAAGAGATACCTGGAAAAACAGGTAAGTTTGACCTTGGAGTACAAAATGAAGCAGGTCAAAGGTTAACAGTGTTTTGCCAAGAGAACACAATTGGTCATAGAAAACACCCTCTCCCAACAACACAAAAGAAGACTCTACATATGGACGTCACCAGATGGTCAATACTGAAATCAGATTGATTATATTCTTTGCAGCCAAATATGGAGAAGCTTTATACAGTCAGTAAAAATAAGACCGGGAGCTGACTGTGGCCCAGATCGTGAACTCCTTATTCAGACTTAAATGGAAGAAAGTAGGGAAAGCACTAGACCATTCAGGTATGACCTAAATCAAATACTTTACGATCATACACTGGAAGTGACAGATTCAAGGGATTAGATCTGATAGAGTGCCTGAAGAACTATGGCCAGAGGTTAGTGACATTGTACAGGAGACAGTGATCAAGACCATCCCCAAGAAAAAGAAATGCAAAAAGGCAAAATGGTTGTCCTAGGAGGCCTTACAAATAGCTGAGAAAAGAAAAGACCCTAAAGGCAAAGGAGAAAAGAAAAGATATATCCATTTGAATGCAGTTCCAAAGAATAGCAAGAAGAGATAAGAAAGCCTTCCTCAGTGATCAGTGCAAACAAATAGAGGAAAACAACAGAATGGGAAAGACTAGAGATCTCTTCAAGAAAATTAGAGATACCAAGGGAGCATTTCATGCAAAGATGGGCACAATAAAGGACAGAAATGGTATGGACCTAACGAAGATATGAAGAAGAGGTGGCAAGAATACACAGAAGAACTATACAAAAAAGATCTTCAGGACCCAGATTAACCACGATGGTGTGATCACTTGCCTAGAGCCAGACATCCTGAAATGTTAAGTCAAGTGGGCCTTAGGAAGCATCATTACTAACAAAGCTAGTGGAGGTGATGGAATTCCAGTTGAGCTATTTCAAATGCTAGAAGATGATGCTGTGAAAGTGCTGCCCTTGATATGCCAGCAAATTTGGAAAACTCAGCAGCGGGCACAGGACTGGAAAAGGTCAGTTTTCATTCCAATCCCAAAGAAAGGCAATGCCAAAGAATGTTCAAACTACTGCACAATTGCACTCATTTCACATGCTAGTAAAGTAATGCTCAAAATTCTCCAAGCCAGGCTTCAATAGTACATGAACCAGGAATTTAGCTGGATTTAGAAAAGGCAGAGGAACCAGAGATCAAATTGCCAGCATCTGCTGGATCATCAAAAAAGCAAGAGAGTACTAGAAAAACATCTACTTCTGCTTTACTGACTATGCCAAAGCCTTCGATTGTGTGGATCACAACAAAATGTGGAAAATTCTTCAAGAGATGGGAATACCATACCACCTGACCTGCTGCTTGAGAACTCTGTATACAGGTCAGGAAGCAATAGTTAGAACTGCACATGGAACGATAGACTGGTTCCAAATTGGGAAAGGAGTATGTCAAGGCTGTATATTGTCACCCTGCTTATTTAACTTCTGTGCTGAGCACATCATGAGAAATGCTGGGCTGGATGTAGCACAAGCTGGAATCAAGATTGCCGGAAGAAATATCAATAACCTCAGATATGCAGATGACACCACCCATATGGCAGAAAGCAAAGAAGAACTAAAGAACCTCTTGATGAAAGTGAAAAAGGAGAGTGAAAAAGTTGGCTTAAAGCTCAACATGCAGAAAACTAAGATCATGGCATCTGGTCCCATCACTTCATGGCAAATAGATGGGGAAACAGTGGAAACAATGACCAACTTTATTTTGGGGGGGCTCCAAAATCACTGCAGATGGTGACTGCAGCCATGAAATTAAAAAAGATGCTTACTCTTTGGATGGAAAGTTATGACCAACCTAGACAGCATATGAACAACCTAGACAGCATATTCAGAGAAGACAATGGCAACCCACTCCAGTACTCTTGCCTGGAAAATCCCATGGGCAGAGGAGCCTGGTAGTCTGTAGTCTATGGGATTGCAAAGAGTCAGACATGACTGAGTGACTTCACTTTCACTTTTCACTTTCATGCATTGGAGAAGGAAATGGCGACCCACTCCATTGTTCTTGCCTGGAGAATCCCATGGACAGGGGAGCCTGGTAGGCTGCAGTCTATGGGGTTGCATAGAATCAGACACGGCTGAAGCAACTTAGCAGCAGCAGCAGCAGCAGCAGCAAACAACATATTAAAAAGCAGAGACATTACTTTGCCAACAAAGTAATGTCTGTCTAGTCAAAGCTATGGTTTTTCCAGTAGTCATGTATGGATGTGAGAGTTGGAATATAAAGAAAGCTGAGCACCGAAGAATTGATGCTTTTGAATTATGGTATTGGAGAAGACTCTTGAGAGTCCCTTAGACTGCAAGGAGATCCAACCAGTCCATCCTAAAGGAAATCAATCCTGAATGTTCATTGGAAGGACCGATGTTGAAGGTGAAACTCCAATACTTTGGCCACCTCATGTGAAGAACTGACTCATTTGAGAAGACCCTGATGCTGGGAAAGATTGAAGGCTGGAGAATGGGAGTCAGAGGATGAGATGGTTGGATGGCATCACCTACTCATTGCACATGAGTTTAAGTAAGTTCCGGGAGTTGGTAATGGACAGGAAATCCTAGCATGCTGCAATCAATGGGGTTGCAAAGAATAGGACATGACTGAGCAACTGAACTGCACTGAACATGAACCACTGGTGAACTTTAACACCTTTCAAGAGTTCTGTAAAATCACACCAGTTGTACCAAAGCATTGGTGGCTATAAAGGCTAGTACCTTAGCTAATGGAGGTAGTGGAATCAAACTATACTAGGAATCATCATATCCTTGTATTTTTCAAAGTCAAATATTTACAGAGGAAGATATCATTTCATCAAGAATGCCTTGAATGAAACATTAAAAATTACAAATTGTATGAAATTTTGACACTGAGTACCTGTCTTTATAATGTTCTGAATGACAAAATGGGAAGTACACATGAGCACTTCTGATGTATGTTGAGTGATTGTACACCTTGCAAGCTGAACTCACCAGTTTTATCATGGAACAACACGTTATGTGAAAAGAGTGACTGAAAACTGTGGCTATTTAGAATCAGTATTTGGTAGACATTATCTTGAAAATGAAGGAAGTAAGTCCATCATAAGGAAAAAAAACTGAAGACATATGTTGCTAATGATAAAATTTGAGATTTATTGTGAAAAATTAGAATTTTGGTAAATGTATACATGTCCTTGTGAACTTGGGTGTCCTAGGTAGCGCTGCTGCTGCTAAGTCGCTTCAGTCGTGTCCGACTCTGTGCGACCCCATAGACGGCAGCCCACCAGGCTCCCCCGTCCCTGGGATCCTCCAGGCAAGAACACTAGAGTGGGTTGCCATTTCCTTCTCCAATGCATGAAAGTGAAAAGTGAAAGTGAAGTTGCTCAGTCGTGTCTGACTCTAGCGACCCCATGGACTGCAGTAGCGCTAGTGGTAAAGAACCTGTCTGCCAGCACAGCAGATGTAAGAGGCGTAGGTTCAATCCCTGGGCTGGGAAGATCCCCTGGAGGAGAAAATGGCAACCCACTCCAGTATTCTTGTTGGAAAATTCCATGGACAAAAAAGCCTGGAAAGCTACAGTCCATGAGATCACAAAGAGTCAGATATGACTGAAGTTACTTAGTATGTAGGCACATGAACTTGACAGCCCCCAGATAATGAAAGATTTTTATGATGATATTAGTTCTGATATTGATGAATATGATTATTTTGGTATTATATAATAGAAGATGTCAATACTTGAAACATAGGAATAACTCAAAATAACCAATAAATACTGCAACAGAATCACATATGGATAAAACATTCACTCAAAATGCAAGGTCTTCTAATGGATTTTAATATAACAGCACAAAAATTTCATTGAATTCTACATTGGAAGAAACTATACTTGTTAAATAGTATTTTCAAAGGAGACTATCTGGAAATAATATTGCCTTAGTCTTCCCTTTTTCAACTGCATACCTGTGTCAATGGCAGATTTTCTTCATATACTTAAACCAAAACAGCAAATTTAATACAAAGCAGAGATGAAAATGCAGCTGTCTTCTGTTAAGCTATATATGAAAGGCATTTGCAAAACTATAAAGCAATGCCATTTTTCTCATATTTTTGTCTTAGAAAATACCTAGGGATCAAACCTGGGTCTCCTGCATTGCAGGCAGATTCTTTACTGCCTGAGCCACCAGGAAAACCCCTTAGAAAATATAGCTATTTTCAAATAAAAGTTCTGTTATGTTATCATGTAATGAGTTTATTATTATTTTAAATGGATTAAATATTTTTCTATTTTAACTTTGAATATGATAAATATCAGTAGATATAACCTGTATAAGCAAAATCTCTTTGGGATCCTCAATAATTTTGAAGAACAGAAGTATCCTGAGAGCTTGAAAACCACGCTGCAGATAATTTAAGATCAAGGATATGCATCTGGCAAAGCTAGCATAGTAGGCTGACTACAAGAGTGCAGAGAAAAGAGATTATAACAGAGATAAGTACCCTCAAGCTCACAGGGCTCATGCAACTCATTTATAAGTTAAGAATAGATACTGTCTCCAAAGAAATTAGCAAACCTCTCACTATTTCAGGTTCCCAGGTGCAGTAGGGAATTCCTTACAATAGCCTGATGGATCTCCCCTGATAGAATGGACCCTGTGCCAGGTCATTTTGGCCATTGCTGCTATGATGATATTCACCTGAGAGACAATAGAGAGTAATGGAAGGACCTCTCAACCGTTCATCAATAATAGAAATGCATATAGATTTTTCAGTTGACAGAAAATACTAAGAAGCTATAAAATGTCAACTAACTTTTCAAAGCTGTGAGCTAAACAGGCCAAGCAAGTTCGTTTATGACAGATACTGCATAGCCTCATGCAATAGCTACTACTTGTATAGGAGACTTTGAAAAAGAAAAGCAAAGAGGAAAAAAAATCGAAGCCCAACAGAACATGGACAAGAATGGAGGGACTTATCTTCAGCCTTCACAAACCCAGTCTTCAGAGTCTCCTGAGGGGTGAAGACCCCTTCTTTCCCAGAAGAGTGGCCTTCCCTAAGAGAAGCATATGACACAAATTCAAGTGTTTTTTGTTGTTGTTGTTGTTACTTTTTGTTTTTGAAAGGCTCCAACACTCCGAGAAAATGAGTGAACCAAAAAGTCCATGTACTATTGGAAGCAGAGCCTCAAAGGACATCATAAAAGAATGAACTAATAAATCCAGCACACATATTAGCATATCTGAAGAGGTATGTGGATAGTCTTGTGGCTGAGAATGAATGATTCAAGAAAAAACACGCAGCTTAAAACTGAAAAGACAAGACTCTGTAAAAGGTCCAGTATAAAAGTAACTGGATCTAGATACTAGCTTTATAGAAAAGTCAGTTACAGAATCTGCCACCACCAAGGACAATGTCAAAAGCCTAATGAATAAACGTAAGGCCAAGGAGATAAATGGTTAAGATGGCTACAAAAGAACAAATCACCAACAATAATCCAACAACACTTCACAGTGCTGTAGAAGAAGCTTCTTTCCCAGAATTTAGAAAAAGCGTGTTAGGGTTGTTGACTGGACATCAAGTTTCCAGACTTTGTGGACACTGAGATTTTGATGTTTCTTCTGATACAAGCTGAATGAATACCTGGAATAACTCTTTCAAGTCATCATTGTTTTCCTTTCTTAATCTCAGATTTTTAAAGTATAAAATTTTAATATGTATACTATATAATATACATTGCCATAAGTATTCAAAACAATTTGAAACCTTTTTTATGTATTAACTGCATGTGTGTTATGCACATTTAACTAATGTATAATGAAGTATTTAAGATAAATATGTTTCTAATCAAAAGCACCTGTGCCAAAGTTTGCAGTGTTCTTAACATAATGATAATATCAAGCCTATCAGGAAATAATTTTTAAATTATCATTTCATGGATAAAGGAACTGAATTAGTAGTAGTTCTTTTTTTTAAAACTAATAGTTTACATAATTAAGCAGAATATACTTTCAGTTCAGTTCAGTTCAGTCCCTCAGTCGTGTCTGACTCTTTGTGACCCCATGAATCGCAGCACACCAGGCCTCCCTGTCCATCACCAACTCTTGGAGTTCACTCAGACTCACATCCATTGAGTCAGTGATGCCATCCAGCCATCTCATCCTCTGGCGTCCCCTTTTCCTCCTGCCCCCAATCCCTCCCAGCATCAAAGTCTTTTCCAATGAGTCAACTCTTCGCATGAGGTGGCCAAAGTACTGGAGTTTCAGCTTTAGCATCATTCCTTCCAAAGAAATCCCAGGGCTGATCTCCTTCAGAATGGACTGGTTGGATCTCCTTGCAGTCCAAGAGACTCTCAAGAGTCTTCTCCAACACCACAGTTCAAAAGCATGAATTCTTTGGTGCTCAGCTTTCTTCACAGTCCAATTCTCACATCCATACATGACCACTGGAAAAACCATAGCCTTGACCTTTGGCAAAGTAATGACTAGACGGACCATTGGCAAAGTAATGTCTCTGCTTTTGAATATGCTATCTAGGTTGGTCATAACTTTCCTTCCAAGGAGTAAGCGTCTTTTAATTTCATGGTTGCAGTCACCATCTGCAGTGATTTTGGAGCCCCAAAAAATAAAGTCTGACACTGTTTCCACTGTTTCCCCATGTATTTCCCATGAAGTGATGGAACCAGATGCCATGAGTATATTCAAAACAGGAGCTACAGGCACAGGGTAAAGATCTGTCTCTGGTTGGAAGGTATCTGTCCCTCCAGCCTCTGAACATCCTCAACTTCCTCCTCAGCTCTCAGCCTCAGCTTCTTTTTAAAAAAATTTTAATGGAGTCTAGTTGGTTTACAATGCTGTGTTGATTTTGGCTATTCAGCAAAGTGAATCAAAGTGAATCAGCTCCACTCTTTTTTAGATTCTTTTGCCATATTCATTACAGAGTATTGAGTTGAGTTCCCTGTGCTATACAGTGGGTCCTTATCTATTTTATATGTAGTAGTAGGCATATGTCAATCCTCATCTCCCAACTTATCCCTCCCCCCTCCTCTCTTTTCTCTGGTAACCATAAACTTATTTTCTACATCTCTGACTCTGGAGCTGTCTTCTTGGTTATTCCATCACCACTTGGGGTGTGAGGTTGGCTCCTAGCTGCCCATGAACCATGAGCCCCCAGATCAGGTAGACATATTCCTCCCAAACAGAGGCCACCATCAGTGCCTGGTCAACCTGCTCCTGTGGGTCTGGCTCACCTCCCTCCTTCTGGGCCTGCATTCCCACTAGACAATGACCCCCAGATGGCTTTTTCCATGAGTTGATCCAGTAGTGCACAGGCACCCAGCACCTCTTGAAGATGCAAGACCTGCATGGCTACTGATCCCCAGGAAATCCTGATGTGTGGGGAGGCAGCCTGCCCACTATGCAAATCGCCTTGGCCTGGGAGAGGAGGCATGCCTGGGTTCTGCCTGTCACCTCTGTGGCTTCCTATAGAGCCACTTCCTAGACTACAAGCTGAAATTCATTCAGATTGTGCATGATAACCTGACCAAACTCCACAGGCTGTCTGGGGCCTCAATTCTGATGAGGCTGGGCCAGCATCATCCTCAAGTGTGTCCAGGAGCCTCCAGCTTACAGGACCCTTTGAGGATCCCACCCACTGTTTCCCCACCCCCCCCCCCCCACCTCCCTACCCCTTACTCCTCCACCCACTTGCCCAAGCTTCTCTCTCCAGCCTTGAGGTAGATTTCTTTTCTGCTTTTTATCTTTCTTTTTTATTTTTTAAATTAGTAAAATATGATAACAAATTTACTAGAGACTTGGAAAACACAGAACAAAATTACATGTAGTTTCACTATATATTACAAATGTTTAAGTAGATAAATTAAGAATTTTTTAGTTGGAGTTTCAATATTAAGCTCTCAGAAATTAATAGAATGAACAAGGTAGCTTTTTTACCACCCTGGAGCCCTCTCCCAAGTTATGAACCAAGTGGCAAGAATAACAGGGAAAAAAAAAAGAGAGAGACGGTCAACAGTAAGACTCTAGAAAACAAACCAAAAAAGAAGAAAAAAAAAATTGTCATATTGAACAAAGAGAGTTTGTTTTTTAATTTGTTTTAATTAAAATATACTTTCATGGTTCATAGCTACTCTTTTTATACATGTTACAAATGAAGAATCTCCACAGAAGCCTGTATGAACAAAGCAAAATTAGTGTACCTGGTTTCTGTGAGTCAAAAAGGTGGTTTTTTGCCTAATGTTACTTATGGTGAAATTCTTAAACAATGATTTCAAGAGTTGATCAAGATCCCATGACAAATAGGAGACTCTCTAAGCCATGCCTAAATTCAGACCAGATTTAATTCATAGCTACATCCCTTCCACAAAAGATAGAAAGGAAGGCATATCCAGTGTGTTCCAACCAACTCTCAGAAGGTATTGGTTCTAGTCTCCTAGAGTGCTGCTTGCTAACCTGCAGTGGACAAGGACATATTTTCTCAATTCCAGAAAGTCTGAATGACTAAAACCAAGAGTGTTATGGTGTAGAGAGATAACCATGTTGTGGGCGCGAGAAATAGAAAACAAATAGAAATGGTACATTTTGATAGGCACATTTTCTTTAGTTAGGCTTTTCTCAACTAAACATGAGATTTTTTGTCTAGTCGAGTCTTCTCAAAGATCATAAATATTCCCTCAAAACCACAGTTTTTTCAACGTAATTATTATACACACTAATTTAAAATACATGTTAAATAAGGCTTAGGAGTAAGAGGCCAAAATGACCTAAAACAGGGTCTATAAGATGCTTTCCTCTTAGATACCAGTCTTTGAGGCAATCCAGTTGCGGTAGGCAGTCACTCGTGTATAGACTCCTGGTTTATTGACTGTACCACATTCTGCTCCCCAGCTCACTATTCCAACAAGGTACCAAATATTTCGAGAGTTGGGATGAACTAGTGGTCCTCCAGAGTCACCCTAAATAAAAAATATTTGTCATTATGAGAATTTACCTCGATACTTTACTTACATAAAGTAGTAAGCCCAGATGAATTTGTGGTTCACGCTTCATAGAGACTGTCGGAAGGTGTATGATGTAAGTCTAACCTCAACTGTGATGGACTAGCCTATATATTCACTGGGGCTCTTTGGGGTAAACTTGAGTCTTGAAGCATGAACTGATAAGCATTCCATCAGAACACTTTGGGAGACATATATTATGGATATACTTGGAGTAGCAGGCTTCATATCTGAAAAATGTAACAAAACTGTAGCCCATGAGGCTACAAAGTAAAAGAAATAGTCTAGAAGTAATTTAAACATTTCTGAGACTGAGAATTTAGTGAAATATTGCTTAGAGTATGGACTGTGATGCTAGGCTATTTTGATTTATATACCTGATCTCCCACATGCTAGCTTTGTGCCCTTTTGCAAATTACCTTCCTCTGCCTCAATTTCCTCATCTATAAAATGACAGTAATGATAGCATCTACATCACAAAGTTGTGATGAGGATTAAATGGATTCATATTTGTAAAGGACTTCAGTCAGTGCTTAACTCAGAGTAAGTCCAACATGTATTTATTAAACACTTATAAACACATGTGGCATATAGGGGAGAATTACTTTAGTCCCAGAGCCGAGAGGGAGTTTGACTGGACTGTAAAGAGTAAATTAACTGAAGCACAGAATTACTTTCATAGTGATAATTTACATAAAATAGTAGTTGCTTATATACTATATGGTCAGTGTGAATAATATCCAGACTTACCTGGCATGCATCAATATTTCCTTCTAAGTAGCCAGCACATAGCATTGTGTCTTGTATCATCCCATTATATGCTTCCCAAGCATTACAAGTGTTTGTATCAATAATCTTCACAGGTGCTTTCTGAAGTAATACTGGATATTCACCTAATGGACACGAACACTATCAGCAAAAGAGCTGCTCTGTAGCAGAGCAGGATGGAAAACTAGCTTTGTCCTCTCTGTATAAGACTTATATTTGACTCTGCTTATTCTAAGACTGAAAAAGCCCCTTTCCATCACTCAAACCAAAGAAAAAGAAATTTGTAAACAATTGGGCTTCCACGGTGGCTCAGATGGTAAAGTGTCTGCCAGTGAGGCAGGAGACCCGGGTTCAATCCCCAGGTTGGGGAGATCCCCTGGAGAAGGGAATGGCAACCCACTCTAGTACTCTTGCCTGGGAAATCCCATGGACGGAGGAGCCTGATAGGCTACAGTCCAAGGGGTTTTGAAGAGTCAGGCACAACTGAGCGACTTCACTTTCACATTCTAAGAATGAAAAAGCTCCTTTCCCTCACTCTAACCAAAGAATATATTTTTAAAGAATAATTTGAAACATCTTTCTAATGCTGTCTTCCTTTGACCTTATTTCCCTTCTTACATCTTTGCAGCAGCACCTTTTTAGTTAGGTTCTCCAGGTCAAGGGGTTTCCTCTACCAAATTGGTCTCCTTGGAATGTTCCAAATCAAGGATTTGCAAAGTCATAACTTCATATGCACCTTCCTCGAACAATTTCCTCGAAGTACTGGGCCTCCAGGGCTAAATGATCCTTTCGTTCTATCCCTGGATCATTTTTTTTTCTTTTTCTTTTGTACCTTGAATATTAAGTTCCTACTCAAAACTTAACTTACCATCATATGAAAGTGCTCCCCATCCTGTGACAACAACTCCTTCACCTGGTGGAAAAATCTGTGTGGCTTCAGGAAGACAAACTGAATGGACATCGTTCTTAAATAAAACTTTTTCAGTAAGCAATATAACTGCAATGTCATCATGAAGTTCACCCCTGATGTAGTTTTCATGAATAAAAATTTGCTGAACATAGTGTTGCATATAGGGGAGGTTTACTCTGGTGCCAAAGGTGACAGTATAGTTCCTTGGATCTTGTGAACTGAAAGAAATAAAAATCATGTAGTTTGCTTTTATTTCAGAGAAATAGAGGTACAGGCTGCATCAGTTATAGTCTTTTCATGACATTAATGACAATTTCTTGCTTTGCAATCCATTAGCAGTGGTACAATCTGATTTTTTAAAATTCACTTGAAAAATCTTCTTTGAGTCCTTATACCTATACTATGTAAGATGATTAAGATGTAGAAATTAAATAGTTCATGCCTTCAAGAAATTTAAATCTAATGAAAGATGGGCATGAACACAAAAAGTTTTAATTCCCTAAATGGTTGTGTGACCACAAAATAGGAGGACTTAAATCTGCATGCTCTTGGGACTGGAAGATTTCTTAGGAAAAGTAGCATTTTGATGAGACTATAGAGCTGAGTCATACTTGCCTAAAAGACAAGGAGAGAAGGAGATAGGCAGGTGCAGAGTGGGAAGGAGGTATGAAACAGGATTTTGTGTGATAACAATTGCAAGTCATTTGAGATATCTTGAGTATGAAGTGATGAGAGATAAGAAACATGTGAGAAATAAAATGTCAAGAATGAATGACTTTTTCCAATCTTACTAATAAGGTAGGAAAGCCTTAGATTGGCTTATCATATGATTTGTGTTTCAAACAAGAACACTTGAGAACGAGAAGGAATCCTATTGATGATTACACTGGGATAACAGGTGTAAACTGGAACTTTAGCCTCCCTGAAAGAAAGTGTTAGTCGCTCAGTTGTGTCCGATTCTTTGCAACCCCATGGACTGTAGCCCACCAGTTTCCTCTGTCCATGGAATTCTCCAGGCAAAAGTACTGGAGTGGGTAGCTGTTCCCTTCTCCAGGGGATCTTCCTGACCCAGGGATCGAACCCAGGTCTCCTGCATTGCAGGCAGTCTAACTGAGCCACCAGGGAAGCCCTAGCCCCAGGCAATATGATGAACTTACTTTTTAAAGCAGTGAGCTGCAGTCAACAGGTATCTGTCACTGATCAAAGATGCTCCACAGTAGTGCTGGCCATTCTTTTTGAGACTTGCTTGCCAGGGCCACTCTCCTTCCTGAGCAGTGGATCCACCCCTGATTCTATCATATGTAGCTGACATCCTTGGTCGTCTCCCACAGCCTGTCAGAAAGAGTCAGTGTTATACTGTTGAGAATAGAAAGATCCTGTTTGATTACAAAACTGAGATTCAGCTCAGTTATTCTTGTGTTGTTCTATCTGACAGTGTCTCACTGAAAGGAACAGAATGTAATCTACACAGGAATTACTAGCAACCCCTGGATCACCTTCCTACCCATCATACTATCTCCAAGACTCTTCAACACTTGGAGGATATGGAAACTGTGCAAGGTGGATAAAGACACCATTAAGTACATGGACTCTGCAACCAGACTCCCTGGTCTGAATTCTGGCCCCATCATTTACAAGCTGTATGAATTTGAGGAAATTGCTTCACTTCTGTATGCTTCAGTTCCCCATCTCTAAAGTGGAATAATAATTTTTGTAGTTCAGTTGCCAAATTGTATCTGACTATTTGTGACCCCATGGACTACAGTTGGCCAGGCTCCCCTGTCCTCCACTGTCTCCCAGAGTTTGCTTAGATTCATGTCCATTGAGTCAGTGATGCTATCTAACCATCTTATCCTTGACCATTCCCTTCTCCTTTTGCCTTTAATTTTTCCTGATATCAGGATCTTTTCCTATGAGTTTACTCTTCACATCAGATGACAAAATACTAGAGCTTCAACTTTTCAGCATCAGTCCTTCCAAAAGAAATAATAATAATACTTATCTAGGATTGTTGTAAGGATTGAATGAGTTACATGTAAAGCAACTAGAACTGTGTCTGATTGAGAATAACAAATCTTGATCGATATGTTTTACATCATCACATACATTTAATTAAAAAGTATCTGAACTTACGGTTGTTGATTATCTTTTCAGCTTTGGCCTTACTGATTTCTGAAATAGAAGAAAAGGCTCATTGTAAATTTAATTACTAGCATTAATCACTGACCCTGGGGCTGGTGATGGTAGGTCCAGAGAGAAATAATTTTGAATCTCAGGATAAAGTGTCAACAGCAGGGAGAAAATATTGGCTTATTTGAATTGTTCTTTTACTATATATGAATGCCCAATATGGAAATACTATCTTCATAGTTCCACATGAGAGACTTCATTTAATTGGAATTGTATTCTATATCATCCAAAGTGGAAAATTGCTAGTATACTTCCTTTGAAGAACAGGAAGACCTCCAGGTGAACCTGATTCCTGTCAGTAAACAAAAATAACTTTTAAAAATTGACTTGTCTTATAATGGCTGATCGAATCCTATTTCTGAAAGTTATAGGAGATCATGAAAAGAATACAAGAATACATCACTACTGTAAGGATTGTTCAAAGTTTTACTATTTACTTTAGAATAAAGAGCAGCTTTTCCCTCAGAGAACTAATTTTAAGGTGTGGCATTATTATGATCTAAGTGTGTTTTAATAATGAAGAATATAAATTGTTGCTCTGATATAAAACTGTGACTTATTCATTTAAAAAATGGGAATCAGCTTTGTGCTTGGTGCTTGTGATACATGTCCAGGATAAAAAGGTGAGAGTAACACTACTTCCATCTAGTACATAAGCTTACCCTCAAGTGTAAGCGAATCAGGATCTGTGGTCAAGGATCCTGAGTGGTTCCTCAGCATTTGACGTAAGATGCTTTCAATCCCTCTTCTTGTGTTTTCCTTCATTGATTTGGGCGCCTTGAATACCAGCCATATATGTGCTGTCACACTGTTGTCAGCAGGACTAAAAACACAGTAAAAGTTTCACATGTTGCTAAAAATGAACATTTTGTCTTTATTCCTTGACCTCTTATATCTTCACTTCGGTTCTTTTGTAGGTGTTTGTAGTACCTTCACTTTAAGTTAATCACAGGATCATCCAGCTGCCTACCTTTGCTCGTATGCATACAGCTATTCAGTTTAGAAGACAAGTGGTTCTACACATCTAAAAATGTAGGAAAGGCTTGAGGCACAGAGTAAAAGTATCATATAAGAACCGGGATCATTTATTCCTACATTCATCAGTCATTTATTGAGCTGCTATGAAAAGTGACTAGGTGTTATGGGGTGATACAAGGGTGACTATAACAGAGTTCCTATTCTCAAGAAGTTTCCAGATTTCTAAGAGAGATGACATCTATACAAATGACTATAATAAATTAGTGAGGCAAAGCAATAAGATGTTTATCTTATCTGCAAATAAGACAAGTCATGGTTTACTTAAAGTATCAGAGAAATTTTTATCGAAGAGGTAACATACACACTAGACCTTAAAATATTTTTATCACTATTTCATCATCAAGCAAAAATTGCTATCAGGCAGAGCAAAGGAGGAATAGTACTGCAGAATAACTGAGTAGCAATAATATTAATTAGCATTTACTGGGTATCTGCGGTGTTCCAGGTACTACATTATGACGTTTATTATCACACTTAGTCTTTACAACAACCCTGCACCTTAGGTGTCATTACCTTCCTTTTGCAGACAAGGAAAACTTGAGACTTTGAAAGTCTACCCAATGTGCTCAGAGGCTTCCCTGGTGGTGCAGTGGCAAAGAATCTTCCTGCTAATGCAGGTTTCCTGGGTTCAATCTCTGGGTTGGGAATATCCCCTGGAGAAGGGAATGGCAACCCATTCCAGTATTCTTGCCTGGAGAATTTCATGAAGAGGGGAGCCTGATGGGCTATAGTCCATGGGGTCTCAAAGAGTCAGACATGAATGAGCATGCAAACATTCAATGTGCTAAAGATCACACAGTAATTAAACTAAGATCCAGATACAGTACAATTGACTGTCTAACCCAGGCTCATTACACTATGCACTCTGTCTCCATGCCCAGTTGGCCAGTGACAACAGTGTCTAGGAGACTGAGTTCAGATGGAAGAGGATTTGAATACTAGCCAAGGGGTAGTGATAAAGAGAAGTTGTTGAATAAAACTGTGCTTGTGGAAGATTAACCTGACTGTCATGTTCAGGACAGATTTGGTTGGTATTGGAATGTGGGTGGGGGCAGTGCAAGAGGCGGGCTAATGGACTTGTAAGAATTGTTGAGCATCTCCGAGGTTAGTGTCTGAAGTGGTATTATTATGCTTTAGATCTTTCTAATGAATGATTATCTTTTGTTACGTAAATAAAGTCATTCCTAGGTAGCACTCAGCTAATACAAGTTTGATTATAGTAGCAGTTGAAAGTCAAAAGTATTAGATGCTCAATCGTGTCTCTTTGTGACCCCATTGACTGTAGCACATCAGGCTCCTCTGTCCATGGAATTTCCCAGGCAAGAATACTGGAGTGAGTTGCTATTCCCTTTTCCAGGGGCTCTTTCAGACCCAGGGATTGAACCCAGGTCTCCCACATTGCAGGCAAATTCTTTACTGTTTGAGCCATCAGCAAGCTGTGCCCAAATGAAAACCTCAGACCTATAGCCTCTCCATCACTTTCCATGGGCTCACACTTCCAATAGATACCTGAAGTTACGTGTGTGGGAAAACCAAGCAGAAGCCTTGGGGTGGTTGCAGTCCTGTTTGAAAGATATCCTTTAGTGTTAGCCTCCCACTGTTTCCAATACTAAAATCAACTCCCAAAATTAATTCTAATTGAGCTTTTGAACCATTTTGCAATTCTAGGAGTCCCCTTCAGTTTCAGGAGCAGCAGAAGAAGGGCAGACATAGTCTGATGGCCTTGACTAAGGTAAAAGCAATAATAGCCTTCATTGGAAAAGTGTTTACTTGCAAATATTTCCATACACATTATCTTCTTTGATCTTAAGTATAGTTTTATGAGGAATGCAGTGTATGTGTTATTATCACTATTTACAGACAGGAAAGCAGAGTCAGAGTGATGCAGCGATTCACTCAAGACTCTAGGGTTACTAAGTAGCAAAGCTGGATCAGGTTGTTTAACTCGTATTCTAGAGCTCCATTGGACTTCCCTGGTAGCTCAGCTGGTAAAGAATCTGCTGGCAATATAGGAATCCCAGTTCAATTCCTGGATCTGGAAGATCCCCTGGAAAAGGTATAGGTTACCCACTCCAGTATTCTTGGGCTTCCCGTGGCTCAGACAGTAAAGAATCCACATACAATGCGGGAGACCTGGGTTTGATCCCTGGGTTGGGAAGATTCCCTGGAGGAGGCCATGGCAACCCACTCCAGTGTTCTTGCCTGGAGAATCCCCATGGACAGAGGAACCTGGTAGGCTACAGTCCATGGGGTTGCAAAGAATCAGACACAACAGTGACGAAGTATAGCACACAGAGCTCCATTAAGTAGTCCATATTTCTGCAAACTCTTGCAGAAAACACAGCACAGCTATTTTGCTTCTTGTTCTGGCCACTAAAAGGATTTCCTTGGAATCAAAGTCTGGTGTAGAAATGCTTTTTTCTTCTGTAAAAGAACTCTAGGGCAGTTCTCCAAGGTGTTTAGCTAACTTGCAAGAATAGAAAAACATGAAAAAAACATATGTATTTATGTTACAGCTAAATAAAAATGTTATGCCATCAAACATTGGTCTAAGAGACCAGTTAGTATTTGCTGAACATAAAAACTTTAAATACTAGAGAAATGATTCATATGTGATTTAAGAAATAATGTATTCTCAGTGTCGCTAAAAATGAACTTAACTAAATAGCTCAAACTGTGCTTTAGTTGTACACTAAACAATTAGCCTGATATTTGGCTTAGGATGATGTCATTCATTAGTAACTTACTGGCTAATGATTGTAATATGTCAACAGACTCTTTTTATAGTGGTATTTGAAATATAATGATATATGTGGTAGGTTGATAGCTTTTCTTACAGTTATTAGTTACTTACACCAGTGTGATGACTTGAGAATTGATGTATTGTCTGTAAATGCTAGAACTCTGAAATGCATCAGACATCTGTTAAAGAGAACATAGAGTCAAACATTAAATTCCAGTAATAAGTTTATGTTTCAGAGAATTAACAATGAACTAAATATAAGAAAATATTACTTTACCTTCGTCTCAAGAATTTTGCTAAGATAGTTATTTTCTGGTGATGTCTCCTTTTCATAATTTCTATTATATGGGATATTTAGCACTTTAAAGCTACCTTGGTAATAGTAGGTGTTGTTTTCTGTGAGATAAGGAAATGATCCAAAGATTATTTAAGTGAAATGGATTTCAAATCCAAATATAAATTACATGGTAATACCAGCTATTAATAGTAAATAATATGTTCATATTAGATATTTACAAGCCTTGTGAACCTTTCTGGGGCAGCTGATTAGATAAACTGGGCTTTGTGGAAAGTATTTATAAGACCAGTAATGGAGCAGATCCATTTCAGACAAAGGTCAGAAAGAAGAGTTACATCTTGATTGAGACAGATGAAAGTGAAAGTCACTCAGCCGAGTCTGACCCTTTGCTACCCCATGGACTGTATGTATAGTCCATGGAATTCTCCAGAATTCTCCAGAGTGGGTAGCCCGTAACCTTCTCCAGGGGAATTTTCCCAACCCAGGGATCAAACCCAGATCTCCCACATTGCAGGCAGATTCTTTACCAGCTGAGCAACAAGGGAAGCCCAAGAATACTGGAGTGGGTAGCCTATCCCTTCTCCAGAGGATCTTCCTGACCCAGGAATTGAACCGGAATCTCCTACATTGCAGGTGGATTCGTTACCATCTGAGCTATGAGGGAAGCTAGGACATGCTATAAATGATATCTGTCTAGAATAATCAATTTTTGGAGTATAAATAAAAATTGTTGGGACTTCCCTGGTAGTCCAGAGGCTAAGACTCTGTGTTCCCAATTCAGAGGCTCTGGGTTTGGTCCCTGATAAGGGACCTAGATCCCACATGCTGCAACTAAAGATGTTGCATGCTGCAACAAAGATCAAAGATCCCCATGTGCTACAACTAAGACCTGCTACAGCCAAATAAATAAAATAAAAAGTAAATATTTTAAAAATTATTAGCATTAGCACCCCACTCCAGTAATCTTGCCTGGAAAATCCCATGGACGGAGGAGCCTGGTAGGCTGCAGTCCATGGGGTCGCGAAGAGTCGGACATGACTGAGTGACTTCACTTTCACTTTTCACTTTCATGCATTGGAGAAGGAAATGGCCACCCACTCCAGTGTTCTTGTCTGGAGAATCCCAGGGATGGGGGAGCCTCGTGGGATGCTGTCTATGGGGTCGCAGAGTCGGACACGACTGAAGTGATTTAGTAGTAGTAGTAGTATGTGAAGATACTTTATAAAAACCATGTGAAGAATACCCATTTTTCAAGAGAAATGTGGTCTCAGAGATATTCAGTAATTTACCTAGCATCATTTAGCTACTAAAAAGAGCCAAGTATCAATACCTGACCTCTTGACCTGTCTGACCCTGAAGCCCACATCTAATCCATTACATTTCCTTCCTAAATTTTTATAGATATTATGCTGTTTGATATATAATGCATCTTACTCCTAATATGTGATAGATAGAAGCATCTAGGAATATGCTAGATAATGGATAGTAGTGCTTAGCATATAGTAAACACTAAAAAAATGTTAGCATTATTTTGTAGTATGATCATTGCCTTTGAAGATTATCTTGTGGGAGAGACAGGCTCAAAATGGAAAAAAGTATACATGAGATACGAATAAGGACATAATTAAATGATAAATTTAACTGTTAAACTACAAGTTCTGTATGAATATAGAAAGGCAGACACCATAATTAAAATAAAATATGAAAGAGGAAAACAATAGAATGGAAAAGACTAGAGATCTCTTCAAGAAAATTAGAGATACCAAGGGAATATTTCATGCAAAGATGGGCTCAATAAAGAAGAGAAATGGTAGGGACCTAACAGAAGCAGAAGGTATTAAGAAGAGGTGGCAAGAACACACAAAAGAACAATGCAAAAAAGATCTTCATGATCCAGATAATCGCGATGGTGTGATTACTCACCTACAGCCAGACACCTTGGAATGTGAAGTC
Organism: Bos mutus; assembly: GCF_027580195.1. NCBI lineage: Eukaryota > Metazoa > Chordata > Mammalia > Artiodactyla > Bovidae > Bos > Bos mutus. The sequence continues at coordinate 83,911,246 of NC_091622.1, forward strand.
AAGTGGGCCATAGGAAGCATCACTACGAACAAAGCTAGTGGAGGTGATGGAATTCCCGTTGAGCTATTTCAAATCCTGAAAGATGATGCTGTGAAAATGCTGCCCTCGATATACCAGCAAATTTGGAAAACTCAGCAGTGGGCACAGGACTGGAAAAAGTCACTTTTCATTTCAATCCCAAAGAAAGGCAATGCCAAAGAATGTTCAAACTACCACACAATTGCACTCATCTCACATACTAGTAAAGTAATGCTCAAAATTCTCCAAGCCAGGCTTCAACAGTATGTGAATCGTGAACTTTCAGATGTTCAAGCTGGATTTATAAAAGGCACAGGATCTGCCAACTTCAAATTGCCAACATCTGCTGGATCATCAAAAAAGCAAGAGAGTTCCAGAAAAGCATCTATTTCTGCTTTATTGACTATACTAAAGCCTTTGACTGTGTGGATCACAATAAACTGTGGAAAATTCTGAAAGAGATGGGACTACCAGACGACTTGACCTGCCTTTTGAAAAATCTATATGCAGGTCAGGAAGCAACCGTTAGAACTGGACATGGAGCAACAGACTGGTTCCAATAGGAAAAGGAGTACATCAAGGCTATATATTGTCACCCTGCTTATTTAAATTATATGTAGAGTACAGCATGAGAAATACTGGGCTAGATGAAGTACAAGCTGGAATCAAGATTGCTGGAAGAAATATCAGTAACCTCAGATATGCAGATGACACCACCCTTATGGCAGAAAGTAAAGAGGAACTAAAGAGCCTCTTGGTGAAAGTGAAAGAGGACAGTGAGAAAGTTGGCTTAAAGCTCAACATTCAGAAAACCAAGATCATGGCATCTGGTCCCATCACTTCATTGCAAATAGATGGGGAAACAATGGAAACCGTGTCAGACTTTATTTTGGGGGGCTCCAAAATCACTGCAGATGGTGACTGCAGCCATGAAATTAAAAGACACTTACTCCTTGGAAGGAAAGTTATGACCAACCTAGACACCATATTAAAAACCTTATTTTGCCAACAAAGGTCCATCTAGTCAAAGCTATGGTTTTTCCAGTAGTCATGGATGGATATGAGAGTTGGACTATAAAGAAAGCTGAGCACCAAAGAATTGATGCTTTTCAACTGTGGTGTTGGAGAAGACTCTTTAGAGTCCCTTGGACTGCAAGGAGATCCAACCAGTCTATCCTAAAGGAAATTAGTCCTAAATTTTCATTTGAAGGACTGATGTTGAAGCTGAAACTCCAATACTTTGGCCACCTGATGCAAAGAACAGACTCATTAGAGAAGACCCTGATGCTGGGAAAGATTGAAGGCAAGATGAGAAGGGGATGACAGAGGATGAGATGGTTGGATGCCATCACCGACTCAATGGACATGAGCTTGAGTAAACTCTGGGAGTTGACGATAGACAGGGAGGCCTGCCATGCTGCAGGCCATGGTGTTGCAAAGAGTCGGACACGACTGAGTGACTGAACTGAACTGAACTGAACTGATACATTGTCATTATAAATATGGTGGAAATATTTTACAGTGAGAAAAGTGAGGGAAAAAGAAGTTGAAAACTTCTTAAAATGCTGAAAATGTGTAGTTATAAATAATCATTTGCGAGTGAACATTGTTAATTGTTGTTAGCTGGTTTGTGGTCATGTATCATTTATCATAGAGATAGGGCTTTGCAGTGGTAATGTACTAGGTTTTACTATAGGTAGCAAAAAATAGACCTTGAAGATGTTCAATTTTATTTTTCATAATTCATTGTTCACAATGCATCCTTTAGTTCTTTATTTAGATTTCTAAATATCTCTGCAATAAGTGAACCGTGAACTTCCTGATGTTCAAGCTGGTTTTAGAAAAGGCAGAGGAACCAGAGATCAAATTGCAAACATCTGCTGGATCATGGAAAAAGCAAGAGAGTTCCAGAAAAGCATCTATTTCTGCTTTATTGACTATGCCAAAGCCTTTGACTGTGTGGATCACGATAAACTGTGGAAATTTCTTCAAGAGATGGGAATCCCAGACCACCTGACCTGCCTCTTGAGAAATCTGTATGCAGGTCAGGAAGCAACAGTTAGAACTGGACATGGAACAACAGACTGGTTCCAAATAGGAAAAGGAGTACATCAAGGCTGTATTTTGTCATCCAGCTTATTTAACTTATATGCAGAGTACATCATGAGAAACACTGGACTGGAAGAAGCACAAGCTGGAATCAAGATTGCCAGGAGAAATATCAATAACCTCAGATATGCAGATGACACCACCCTTATGGCAGAAAGTGAAGAGGAAATAAAAAGCCTCTTGATGAAAGTGCAAGTGGAGAGAGAAAAATTTGACTTAAAGCTCAGAAAACGAAGATCATGGCATCCGGTCCCATCACTTCATGGGAAATAGATGGGGAAACAGTGGAAACAGTGTCAGACTTTATCTTTTTGGGCTCCAAAATGACTGCAGATGGTGATTGCAGCCATGAAATTAAAAGACGCTTACTCCTTGGAAGGAAAGTTATGTCCAAACTAGATAGCATATTCAAAAGCAGAGACGTTACTTTGCCAACAAAGGTCCGTCTAGTCAAGACTGTGGTTTTTCCAGTGGTCATGTATGGATGTGAGAGTTGGAATGTGAAGAAGGCTGAGCGCCAAAGAATTGATGCTTTCGAACTGTGGTGTTGGAGAAGAATCTTGAGAGTCCCTTGGACTGCAAGGAGATCCAACCAGTCCATTCTGAAGGAGATCAGCCCCGGGATTTCTTTGGAAGGAATGATGCTAAAGCTGAAACTCCAGTACTTTGGTCACCTCATGCGAAGAGTTGACTCATTGGAAAAGACCCTGGTGCTGGGAGGGATTGGGGGCAGGAGGAGAAGGGGACAACAGAGGATGAGATGGCTGGATGGCATCACTGACTCGATGGACATGAGTCTGAGTGAACTCTGGGAGTTGGTGATGGACAGGGAGGCCTGGTGTGCTGTGATTCATGGGGTCGCAAAGAGTCGGACACAACTGAGCAACTGAACTGACTGAATTGAAATATCTCTACTTATTATAATAGTCAGTCATGACTATTCTTCAGTGTAAATCAATAAGTTGGCCAGATCCAAACTGATTTTATTACAATTGCAAGGAGCACCTTCCCAGAGCCGGTGGATAAACTGGAACATTTAATATCTAAGATATTTAAGGCTGAGAAACTATCCCCTAGAACAAGGAAATCAATTCTTTTTCAAATTTTGTTTATCTATATTTGGCTGCTCTGGGTCTTCATTGCTTCCGGTGGACTTTCTCTAGCTGTGGCGAGTGGGGGCTGCTCGCTAGTTGTTGTGCTTGTATGCGAGCTAAGTTGCTTCAGTCGTGTCAGACTCTTTGAGACGCTATGGACCATAGTCCACCAGGTTCCTCTGTCCAAGGGCTTCTTATTGCAGTGGCTTGCCTTGTAGTGTGTGGACTCTAGAGCACAGGCTCAGTAGTTGTGGCCCATGGGTTTAGCTGCCCCACGGCATGTGGAATCTCCCAGACTAGGGTTCAAACTTGTGCCCCCTGTATTAGTAGGCAGATTCTTAACCACTGGACCACCTGGGAAGTCCAAGGAAATAATTTCCTGAGTATTCTATTCTTACTTTAATTCTATGCAAGAAGCCTAATATACCACTGAGGTTGTTCAGTATGCTAAGATCACTGTGAATATAGCCTTTGTACTCTGTTGGTACCTGATGAGATGAAAATAACCCCTTAGAGATGAAAAATCTAAAGCACATATTTGCACCTTATGATTAACATTCTCATCTCTAAAGTAGTCCAAATGCAAATATGAATTGAGAAAGATAAGGTGCAGAAAGATTTATTTTACAACCTTTCCATGACTTGATTACTTACAACTTATTTCTGTATAGAAACCCTGCAATTTACACACACATGGTTTTGAAGGATTGGGTTTTGGTTTTTTGTTTGTATTTTTTGTACTGAGTGCTCTAGGTGCAATAGAGTTTAAGAGAACATTTCTACTTAAGGCTGTGGGACTACAACATTCTCCTTTCTCTAAGCTCAGAAAAAGACCAAAAGAAAAGGGAAGGCTTAATTTAAAGAGCTCTAAATGATTGACGCAACTAGATCCCAGTGTCTCCCCCAACTGCTAAATTTTCTGGATTAGGAGAAGGCAATGGCACCCCACTCCAGTACTCTTGCCTGGAAAATCCCATGGACGGAGGAGCCTGGAAGGCTGCAGTCCATGGGGTCGCTGAGGGTTGGACATGACTGAGCCACTTCACTTTCACTTTCACTTTCATGCATCGGAGAAGGAAATGGCAACCCACTCCAGTGTTCTTGCCTGGAGAATCCCAGGGACAGGGGAGCCTGGTGGGCTGCCGTCTCTGGGGTCGCACAGAGTCAGACATGACTGAAGTGACTTAGCAGCAGCAGCAGCAGCAGCAGCAGCAGCAGCGAAAACTGAGACACTGTTTAAAGCATGTGCACATTCTAAAAATGTATATGCTGAATTCTTCCCCTGCCCCACTTCATTTTTCCCCTAGCCCAGAATATGCTCATGTAAAACAAATGAAGTTTCTCTACACCGAGGAATTCTGACCAGTTCAAGAAAAAATATCTAAACGTATTGGTAACTTGAATTCTCTCAACAAAACCACCTAAATAGCACAGTCTATAGTTAAAACCATTGTCAACAGATATCTCTTTCATAGTGAGTTTCAGTCAGCTCTTTAACCTCCAATCCTAAATATTAGCAGACACTGAGCTGAAAGATTAACATATATTTGAGACAAGTATCTAATATGAAATATTGCCAAAATAAACAGAGAAAACATTTGAGGAAAGAGACTAAAAACTAAGACAGATTATTATATTCGGAGAAAATTTTGTAAGAAATAAAACCAAGATGTTATATAAAGGAATAACCAGATAATTAAAAAGCAGTTATACATATAACTGCAGAAACAAAGAATTCAGTAGAAGTTTGGAAGATAAACTTGAGAAAATGACCAAGAAAGTCATTTTTAAAAATATGAAGGGATGGAAAAATAGAAAGAAACAGATAAGAAAATTAGAGACTACATTTAGGAAGCCTAATATCCAAATTACAGGAGCCCCAGAAAGAGGGTAAAAGGGTAGAAAATTATCGAAGAAAAAAATCTAAGAAAAATTTCAGGAACTGAAGCACATGAGTTTCTAGATTGAAAGAAAGAAAAGAAAGTGAAGTCACTCAGTCGTGTCCAACTCTTTGTGACCCCATGGACTGTAGCCCACCAGGCTCCTCATCCATGGAATTTTCTAGACAAGAGGACTGGAGTGGGTTGCCATTTCCTTCTCCAGGGGATCTCCCCAACCTGGGGAACGAACCCGGGTCTCCCGCATTGCAGGCAGACGCTTTTACCATCTGAGCCACCAGGGAATCCCAAGAATCCCACTTCACTTCACTTTCTAGATTGAAAGGATCCATTAAATGCCAGCACAATGAATAAAAATAAGATCTAGATTATATCAAATTACCATAAAATTTCAAAATACTGGGGACAAAGAAAAAAAATCCAATAAGGTTTCAGAAGATGGGAGAGTAGGAGAAGAGTTTTCATTCAAAAGTTTGAAATCAAAATGTCATCAGAATTCTTGGCAGAAACTATAAAACATGAAGATTATAGAGCTCTAACTTCAAAATTCAAAAGGAAAACATTTTTCAACCTAGAATTCTATACTGTTAATTAAGGTCAAAAGTAGATTGTGATATTTTCAGACATGTCAAAATGTAAACTTCCCTGAAAGTTTCTGGAACATACATTCCACAACTAAGTGAAAGTGAAATTTGCTTTCCGACTCTTTGAGACCCTGAGGACTATATAGTCCATGGAATTCTCTAGGCCAGAATTCTAGAATGGGTAGCCTTTTCCTTCACCAGGGGATCTTCCCAACCCAGAGATCGAAGCGAGGTCTCCTGCATTGCAAGTGGATTCTTTACCAGCTGAGCCAGAAAGGAAGCCCAAGAATACGTCAGCAGATAGCCTATCCCTTCTCCAGAGGATCTTCCTGACCCAGGAATTGAACCGAGGTCTCCTGCACTGCAGGCGGATTCTTTACCATCTGAGCTATCAGAGAAGCCCACAGTTAAGTGAATAAAATAATAAAAAGGAAATCCAGGTATTAGGGGGTTAGACACAGTCGACAGTTGAAAATAACTCTTAGAAAGTCGCTAAAGGGAAATTCCAAATCAACAACCATGTAGCCAGGGAGTGAAGAAGTATGACATGAATAGTAGAAAGTAAATACATATCGATAGTTGAAAAGTCCAGGTACAGCAATGTTAAGCGGAGAAGGCAGTGGCACCCCACTCCAGTACTCTTGCCTGGAAAATCCCATGGACAGAGGAGCCTGGAATGCTGCAGTCCATGGGGTCCCTGAGGGTTGGACACGACTGAGCGACTTTATTTTCACTTTTCACTTTCATGCATTGGAGAAGGAAATGGCAACCCACTCCAGTGTTCTTGCCTGGAGAATCCCAGGGACGGGGAGCCTGGTGGGCTACTGTCTCTGGGGTCGCACAGTGTCGGACATGACTGCAGTGATTTAGCAGCCGCAGTAATGTTAAGAACCAAACAGTTGAAAACGGTTGCTCTGAGAAATGGGAAATAAGGGTAGCGGAGGAAGGCTTGCTTTTTTATAAAAAGCTGTAACAGTTTGACTCTTAAAACTAAAGTATATAAAGCTTGCTGCTGCTGCTGCTGCTAAGTCGCTTCAGTCGTGTTCGACTCTGTGCGACCCCATAGACGGCAGCCCACCAGGCTCCCCCGTCCCTGGGATTCTCCAGGCAAGAGTACTGGAGTGGGTTGCCATTTCCTTCTCCAATGCATGAAAGTGAAAAGACAACGTGAAGTCGCTCAGTCGTGTCCAACTCTTAGCAACCCCATGGACTGCAGCCTACCAGGCTCCTCCGTCCGTGGGATTTGCCAGGCAAGAGTACTGGAGTGGGGTGCCATCGCCTTCTCCGATATGAAGCTTAGGAGGAGAAAAAAAATCCAAGCACAGCAAAGTCATGGATAAAGGAGTAATGGTGAGCATATGAATATTTGAATATGAAAATATATTCATTCAAAACTCCAAAACTGTAGTAATTATAATTGTAAACCAAAATAAAGTGCTATAAATGTTGACAGTGAAAAATAATAATATTGGTAACAAACTACTGGGAAGTATGACAGACAAATGAAAAGTCTGTGTACTTATTTTTAAACTTTCATAGCAGGATATGAATAACATAATGTCTAAAGTTAAAACACATGATTTTTAAAAGTGACTCCAACTTCTCTCTTGTTTTCCAAAGTCTTTTTTAAAATGTATGTAGAGAAGACTTTTTATTGTTAATATCTTTGTTATCAAGAAACAAATAGTCAAAATTCAATATTCTTTGATTTCTCTTCATCACATGGACTGTAGCCTACCACGCTCCTCTGTCCATGGGATTTTCCAGGCAAGGGTACTGGAGTGGGTTGCCATTTCCTTCTCTCTTCGTCACATACAATGAGTATAATATTTTAATTATCAATATAAAATAACACCCTTGATACCATCTTGGTAGATTACTTTTTCTGACTGTCTACCAATTTTCCATGCACTCACGTCTTTATATAGCATACATTATGCTGGTAAAGAATCCTGGTGGCTCAGCTGGTAAAAAATCCACCTGCAATGTCAGAGACCTGGGTTGGGAAGATCCCCTGGAGAAGGGAAGGGCTACCCACTAGTATTCTGGCCTGGAGAATTACATGGACTGTGTTGTCCATGGGGTGGCAAAGAGTCGCACACAACTGAGCGACTTTCACTTTTTACCAATTATCTATGCACTCATGTCTTTATAAAGCATACATTATGTTACCTGTGTATATTCAAAAAGATGTCTGTAATACACTGACAAATGTTGACAATGCTTCTTTCTGGGATCTTGGGTCATTCATTAATGGCCTTTCTAAAAGGAGATTATTTGTTGTTTGCAATTGTTTCTTTGTCTTGTAGAAACAGAAATGAAGATTGCAACAAACTTAAAGAAATAGAAATGTTTTCTTTACCAACCTACTGCCAGAAAATGAACTAGGAGACCAATAGTGGTTCCTAGGATTGCCACCACTCCAAACACAATGAGGAAAATCACCCACAGTGGCAAAGATGTCCGAGAAATTGTCACTGGTCTGCAAGTAAAGAATATGAATAAGAAAGACATATTAGAAAAGTCAGCCATTCCAAATCTTTATTTATTTTCTCTTGCTCACACCTAGAATATCCACACTCTAAACACATTAGTAGCAAAAGACATTTGAAGACAGGAAGGAAGGAAAGAAGAAAGGATGGAAGGAGAGAGGAAGGAAAGAAGGAAGAAAGGGGAAAAAGGAGGTGAAGCCTATGAGCTTATCTTAAAGCTTACGACTGAACCTCTCTGGATCTGTGCTATGAAATTATTTTTCAGGAGTTATGATGCTTGGTGCCAAGTTACCTTTACTTAGACTCTAGTTCCCTCCCCTGATCAATGGGTAGTGGAAAAAGTAAGTGAAGACCTTGCCAGGTAGGGGGGGCCAGGAGGAGAAGAGAATTTATAATTTTTATCCTATGATTATGATCCTATGTTATTTACTATGTCCTTATTATATAAAAAGAACACCCACAAATATGAAGTGCCATATTGGATCAGAGCAGTGCCCATCTCCCTGCCATGAATTCGCAAAGCTTCTGTGGCAAGGATCTAAAACATAGCTTTAAGAGTTTTCCTGTTTCATTGGACTAGCCCTACAAAAGAATTTGAAACTGAAAAATACGGTTTTGAAGTCTTTACTTTCATTTGTAGTGTTTCCTCTCTTCCTCTTGGTCTTTCATCACTCAGAACTCTTGTGCAGCCACAGACTACCTAAGGTCTCATCAAATGCACCTTCAGAGGCAACCATGCTTTAAGATTCCCCCAAGATGCCCCAGGCAATCAGATTATTGCCTCACCCTGAGAAGTTACTCACTGAACTAGGGCCTGAACCTTTCCTGGCTAACTAGCTGTGCTTAGAAACAATGGCTTAATCCTGTGGACTCTTTCAGTTTAGGACTTCACACAAGTGTCAGAATGACGGAGAAGGAGGAGGTGCTCTATAAATAAAAATAATATTACCCGCCCAGCATAAAAGTGATGACTAGCTTACAGGCAAAATGAAACAGAACAAAACAATCTTTTTGTTTCTTCTCCGCTTTTAAGTGTGTGTGAACGCTCTTTCCTTACTGATAGACCAAAGATGAGACTAATAAGAAAATATCAGGGTTACAAATATCATAATATTTTTAATAAAAAAGAAATCACATAACAGTATTTACTTTAGTTCAATAAAAATATTCTTAGTTTGCTCTATCGCAGTGAGCATGCTCTTTCTTTTTTAAAAATGAAAAATTTATTTCATTGAAGTATAGTTGATTTATAATGTTGTGTCAATTTCTACTATACAGGAAAGTGATTCAGTTACACATATATATACATTCTTTTCATATTCTTCCAATATGTTTATCAGAAGATATTGAATATAGTGTCCTGTGCCACACAGTAGGACCTTGTTGTTTATCCATTCTATGTATAATAGCTTGCATATGCTAAATCCTCTCCAGCACTCCCCTGACTGAGCATGGTCTTTCTAATTATATTTTTACATGAATTTATTTTTATTTTATATTGGAGCACAGTTAATTAAGAGTGTTATGTTAGGATGCACATTTTTTAGACAAATATTTGTGTAAAGTATGAGTTCATATTTCAGTTATCCTAATTTATAATGTTATAAATATTATAAATTAGGATCAGTAAATTTTGGTATATTGTATACACTGTAATGAAAACTCCATGCATGTTTTTAAAAGGTTGGCATGAATAATGATTGTTCACATGATGAAGTAATAATCTAATTAGATACTTGAGGTAACACATATCTATACATAGTTACACTATTCTAGTTTATGAACACTTTACAGATAAAAATACATAATTTTATATATTATTCTATAGAGAACCCTTATGAAGCAATGGTACTGTGAGATTCAAGGTTATATCCATGAAAGCACTTCAGAAAGCACAGATATTAAACAAAAATGAAGGATTCATAATCATTACCACCAATAACAATTTAACATTAGCTTTATGAGGGAAGAAACTTATCTCTGCTTCCTTCTCTCCACTTTAAAATAGTCACACATTGACCTAAATGGCAAGGAAATCCAAAAAAGAGGGGCTATATGTACATGTATAGCTGATTCGCTTTGCTGTACTGTAGTAAATAGCACAACATTGTAAAGCAATCATACTCCAAGCATTTTTTAATAAATAAAAATATAAAATAGATAACCAACAAGAGACCTGCTGTGTAGCACAACGAACTCTGCTCAGTACTTTGTAATAACCTAAATGGGAAAAGAGTTTGAAAAAGAAGAGATACATATATTTGTACAACTGAGTCACTTTGCTGTACACCTGAAACTAACACATTATTAATCAACTAAATACTCCAATATAAAATTTTAAAAAGTTTTAATTAAAAAGCAGTTACACATTAATATTGTTTTTCATTCACAGAATGTTAAGCGGCATGTTAGCTTTTTGAAGCACTCCCCAAATTGCTAAAAAAAAAACCCCTACAGATCCCAGGTACAACATGTAAATAAGAGGGTTGCTCCCAGGCAGGAAATCCAAACTGCTGTGGAAAAATTATGAATTCCCCTCAAACTCAATTGTTTTACTGCACCCCTTGGGTGGGAGTCATAGTGGGGAAAGTGTTAATTCTTTTTATGTCAGAATTTTAGTCAAGCAAGTCTCCACTTACCTGTACATAATGTACTGATACAATGGCTGTTGATGTTAGTAATGATAAAGGAAACTTCTGTACTTCTTTTGTCCTGATCAGTGGTTCTCAGGTAAATGTACTAACCACAGTGATACTTGGGATCTTAAGGGCTGGGTGCAATAGCAGAAAGCAATTAAAAGTAAACTTGTTTAACAAGTGTTGATGACAACTTGGATCTGTGATTTAAAGAAAGAAAAGAAAATTCTCTTTGAGTTGGATACCAAGACATAGACATAATGTGGGTTGGTCATCTGACAGGTCCACCCAAGAAATATCACCACAAATTGGTGAATCAGTGTTCTGACTCAGATTCCATCCACCCCTTTCCTGATACTGTGGCTCCTCCTCAGTGAAACCAACTGTACCTACTAGAGCAGTCTCTGACAAAGGACTTAAATGTACATTGTGGGGTGTTTTTTTTTTTTTTTGATACAATAATTCTGTTACAGTATATACACTATCTTGTGTAAAACAGATAGCTAAGTAGGAAGTTTCTATATAACACAGGGAGCTCTGTGATGACCTAGAAGAGTGGGATGGGATGGGAGGGAGGCTCAAGAGAGAGGAGATATATGTATATATATATATAGCTGATTTACTTCATGTTATAGCAGAAACTAACACAAAACTATAAAGCCATTATACTTCAATTAAAAAAAATAATTTTGCCACAGCATTACTCATTTGAAACACACTTAATCTAAAAATTCTCCCTGGACTCTCTGCACATTTTTGAAGGAATGGATTTACTGATGGAAGTGGGTTTTGGTATAAGATTTATCAGTTCTATTTTGATAATTCTTCATGGGAAGTGGAGATAACTAATCTAGTCAAGCATTATTTTACTAAGTGAATCAAGAAAATAGTAAATACTTAATATGAGATATTTATGAATGCTGTAAAGAAAATAAAGCAGAATAATTGGGTAGAAAATGGTGGGAGGCTATCTTTATGGTGGTCAGGAAAGGCCTCTCTGAGGAGGAAACTTTTGAACACGGACCTGAATGATAATATTAATAGGTATGACTCATCTTCCTAAAACATATTCATAACATTTCTTCATTTAAAAATCATCAAAACTCTCACTTGCTTTCAGGATAAAATAGAAACCTCACTGGTTAATATTCAAGGTCCTTAGAATGCCATTTCTTTTTACAATACTGTTCCATTACAGCATGCTCTAACAGGAAGGGCATGACCTTTGTCCCAAGGCCAGGACCACTAGTAACTAGTTGTTTGGCATAAATCTTTCTGAGCATCCCTTTTCTCTTAAGTAAGAATGGAATCTAACAAGATTGTACACGTAAGGTAATTGTTATCAATTGGCCATGTAGGCCAAGTGCTTGACACAGTGTACAGGACATTTATTATCTTCACAATGACTTTACCTAAAACTTGACTTTCCTTGAGCTATTTCTCACAGTTCTATTCCTTGAATGGCTTCCTGGGTAGCTCAAATGGTAAAGAATCTGCCTGCAATGCAGGGAAACCTGGTTTTGATCCCTGGGTTAGGAAGATCTCCTGGAGAAGGGCATGACAACCCACTCTAGTGTTCTTGCCTAGAGAATTCCATGGACATGGACAGAGGAGCCTGTTGGGTTACAATCCACAGAATTGCAGAGAGTTGGACATGACTGAGCGACCAACACACACACATTCCTTGAATGGCAAGTGCTTTCCTACCTCTAAGATTAACACACCCAGGACTGCCATTTCTACTATCTAATGTTTATCCATGCTTCATGGTCCAACTTAACTACTATGACCTTCATAAACCCTTCCCTGGAATTGTTAATCTTTAATCTAAACCCTTCTCTTTAATCTTTTTTTATGGCCCATAATATATACTATCATCAATATTCGTTTTCAATTTAATAGAAATTATCATATTGATTTCTACTTGAATCTGTTCTGTGGAGGGTTCTATCATACCAATGAAAATATGAGTTACTTAAACCTGAAGACAAGAGCTATAGCTTATATTTGTTTTTCATAATGTTTATCAAAGTTCTTAGTATCCAGTAGATGTTCATCAAATAACATATATGCTTAGATAAAATGATTAATATCCAAAAATAGGTAGACCTCCTAAAAATAAATAAAATATTTTTTAAATGTAATATGGAATGTAGATAAGATTTTAACAGAGCATTCACGAAAGAAATAGAGATGTACATTAACATAAAATATGCTTAATACCATCCATGAATAATTATAGAAGCATATTAGAACAATTCAATAATGCTACTAAAATTAAAAATTAAGAATTCTATTTCAAAATGAACTCTCATATATTGATGATAGGAATTAGAATTGAGTCACCAACTTTAGAGAGTAGCTTGACATCACCTATTTAATTTTAACACTGTATTCCCTATGGGCTAGAGTCCGACATGACTGAGCAATTAACACACACACACACACATTCCCTATAACTAAGCAGTTTCCCTTCTAGGTGTACATCTAGATATGTATCCTGGCACATATACTGAAACAGGAGTACATAAGGTGATTTATTACGGTGTTCTCAACAGAAAAGATAGAAACAAAATATTCATTGATAGAGCAGTGGTTAAACTATGGTGTACCTATATAATGCAATATTGTTTGACAGTTAAAAGGAATGAGGTTATAATTGGTGTGGTGCCTTACTCATCGTCCTTTCTAAGGTCCCTTTCTATTCTGCAGAGACTGGAAAGCTTAAAAAGACATTTCCAAGAATGCCTTGCATTTAGAATTCTGGATGCAAAATAGATTCTGCCAGCTAGATGCACTTGTATGAAACTTGAAAGGGAGAAGCAAGTCAGATGCCTTTTAAGGCAAAAAATGAGGCTGTCTTGGGATTTATGTTAATAAAAGGTCATGGGGATGTTCTGTTTCTTGCAGCAGCATTCTACTTTCTATTCTCCAGCTTCCTAGGATCTAAGAAACAATTTGAGAGTAGGCAAAGACCAGACCAGCTTATGGGTGTCAGGAGGCTGTAGTAGTAGTATCATTGCTGCTAGTGTCTTTCTGATCCCTAAATCTTAGCTATTGAATTCAATACTGCCAGTGGCTATCTCTTCTGGGCATCAGTTCTCTATGGTTCTATGGGTCATCCTTGAAGTTCAGCCTGGGGCCTTCACACCAGCCCTTCTAATAACTTTTGAAATACATGATTTCGTATTTCAAATTGCTTTCTGTTTAAAATGTCTTTTCTAAAATAAATAAATAAAATGATTTTTCTACTCTGAACTCTGACTGATAGAGTTGTAAATCTGTATAGAAAAAAATTTAGGAAAAATTATTGAGTAAAAACATGAGATGCAGAATCACAATTTGATACAATAACAGAAATAATTAAAAGAAAAGAATATTTACATTTTTAATGGAAGTTAATGTATATACTTAAATTCACATATTTATTTTTAAAAAGGTAAATATATTAAAAATATTGAGAAGGATTCCAAAATAATGATTACCTCCAAGGAGAAGGAAAAAGACAAGAATTGAAAATGATAACTAAAGAAACTTTATCTTGATCTGTAATGAATTTATTATTTTCACAAGAATAATGTGTTAATATGTTGCTTGCTTGTATAATTAAACAATTTTTAAATATACTTGTTGAAATGAAATACAAGTTTGTCTTTGATATGAATCTGAGTAGAGGATAAAAAGAGGAATTGGTAAATAAAATGTAGGGAGTTAGGGCCAAATTAATATTGGCTAAAAATAAATTGTATTAATATTTGTTGGCTTTGTAGAACTTTCCAGGATGAGATGATGGCTTGATGACAATAAGCACAAAATCCATAAGAACACAGTGGATTGGGAATCCCTGGTGGTCTAATGGTTAGGAATCCACACTTTGACTAATGAGGGGCTAGGTTCAGTCCTTGATCGGGGAACTAAGAGCTCGTATGCCAAGCTGTGCTGCTGCTGCTAAGTCACTTCAGTCATGTCTGACTCTGTGTGACCCTATAGACGGCAGCCCACCAGGCTCCCCCATCTCTGGGATTCTCCAGGCAAGAACACTGGAGTGGGTTGCCATTTCCTTCTCCAATGCATGAACATGAAAAGTGAAAGTGAAGTCGCCCAGTTGTGTCCGACCTTCAGCGACCCCATGGACTGCAGCCTACCAGGCTCCTCCATCCATAGGAGTACTGGAGTGGGGTGCCATTGCCTTCTCCGAAGAGCTCGTATGCCAAGCTGTGCAGCATGGACTAAAAAAAAAGTTGATAAGTCTCACAAAGGTGTGAACTAATTTTTAAAGTACAGTTACCAGGAGAAAAATGTCAGAGGAGGATATTTTAAAGAAGGAGCACAGCACTTGAAAGGCCCAGAATAGCATGTTTCAGAAATCTGAAGTAGTAGCAAAATTAGAGCACAGGTTAAATACAAGGGCACAATGTGAGAAAGCACAGAGCTGCGTACAGCAGCTAGATCCTAATAGTACATTTCAGTGTTATTCAATTGGATGGGATTATTACTTCCATTGAACCAGACACCGGTTCAAGAACACAGAGACAGAAAAGAGCTCTTGAGAAACTGTCTAGTAGGATACTCAGATGCAAAACTAGATGTTTCCATTTTGTAGAAAGCATAGTAACAGGTGTATGGCTGGGGCAATCTGGAACACCAGACTAGGGATGCCAGAAAAGGCTTCCTGGTAAGAGGGGAACTCCCAAAATGTGTCCTGACTAATGAGTAGGAAGAGTGTCAAGATTTTTATGGATTTGCAAGTCATAATAAAGAGTTTAGGTTTTATTCTGCAAGGGTGATGAGTCCAGGGGTGGAGTAGATTTTAAGCAGAACAAAGAAATTCTCCTAGACTTCCTCATAACAGACTTTATCCCTGCTCTGATCATGGCTTAGTTTGATGCCCTTTAATCCCTTCTCTTTCATCAAATGACTGGGAAGGAAAATTTGGAGACAGACTCTCATTACTCTGGCCAGTGATTTCTGCTTTGTTGAATCTTTTTTTTGATGGATGATATAAATATGATGTATGGTATAAACATATGAAACCAAAGATAGTTATTTAATGGAATTCTTGTATACTCCTATGTTTAATTAAAATGAAGTTTTGTTTATTCAACCACGAGTGTGAATTGAGACTAAATTTATTGAGGAAACAATGTAAGAAAGTACAATAGAATTATTTTATTTTCACAAAGAATTATAATAATTATAAAGAAAACAATCTTTTATGAAATATTGATTTTTTGTTATCATATGATCTTTTTGTAAAACATAAAAACATATGATTTTTTTTGTAATCCTTTAATTAACCACTGTAAACTGCAAATCTGAAATGTGCTTGACATACCTTTATGAAATGTCTCAAAAATAGTTTCTAAAACTTCCTTACATTGAAATCATGAAAAATGAAAATTAGTAACAACTTATGTACCTCAAGTGCTAAGCAGGCATTCCTTAAGGCATTTAACAAAATATCTGACACAATGGTCAGAAAGCTAGTTGTAATGTCCTGGAATAGAAATCATGCTCAAGTTGCATCATTACCTTCTTCAGGGGATCTTCCTGACCCAGAAACTGAACCCGGGTCTCCCACATTACAGGCAGATTCTTTACCATCTGAGCCACCAGAGAAGCCCATCATTTGGTGAAGATTTCTTTTAAAAGTGCAAATGAGTAAAACATAGTTACATTCAGTGGTGTGCTGGTAAATACTTAACGACTCAGGGATAGGGACTAGGAGCCAACTTGTAGCACTGATCAATTTTCAAGGTCTAAATACACCATAATCAGTTTCAAGCTACTCACATGACATCACTGAACGTAGATTCAGGAAGGACCAAGCAGTAGCTTTCTATTTGTTGTTATTGTTCAGTCGCAAAGTTATGTCTGACTGTTTGCAACCCCATGGACTGTAGCATGCCAGGCTTTCCTGTCCCTCACCATCTCCTGGGGTTCTCCCAAGGTCATGTCCACTGAATTGGTGATGCCATCTAACCATCTCATCCTATGTCACCCCCTTCTCCTCTTGTCCTCAATCCTTCTCACCATGAGGGTCTTTCCCAATGAGTCATCTCTTTGCATCAGGTGGCCAAAGTATTGGGTCTTCAGCATCAGCCCTCCCAATGTGTATTCAGGGTTGATTTCCTTTAAGATTGGTTTGATCTTGCTGTCCAAGTGACTCTCAATAGTTTTATCCATCACCACAGTTTGAAAGCATCAATTCTTTGGTGCTCTGCTTTCTTTACAGTCCAGCTCTCACATCAGTACATGACTCCTGGAAAGACATAGCCTCAACTACATGGACCTTTGTCAGCAAAGTGATGTCTTTGCTTCTTAATACACTGTCTAGGCTTGTCCTAGCTTTCCTGCCAAGAAGCCATCATATTCTAATTTTATGGCTGCTGTCACCATCCACAGTGATCTCAGAGTCCAAGAAGAGGAAATCTGTTACTGCCTCCACATTTTCCCTATTTGGCATGAAGTGATGGGACCGGATGCCATGATCTTGGTTATTTAATACTGAGTTTTAAGCCAGCTTTTTACTCTCCTCTTTCACCTTCATCAAGAGGCTCTTTATTTCCTCTTCACTTTCTGCTGTTAAAGTGGTATCATCTGCATATCTGAGGTTTTTGATATTTCTCCAGGCAATCTTGAGGATACTATTCTGAAAAAGTTGCTTAGACGGCCCAATCTCAAGTACATCTCATCAGCCCTATTATTTTCTATCATATCACTTTTTTTCCTTTGTAACACTTACTGAGATTATCTTATGTCTTTACTGCCTATCTTTATCCTCTAAATGCAGCATCCTTGAAAGATGATACTGTGTCCATACCGGATATTTCCTGAAACACACTGGGTATTCAATAAACATGTGTGATCGTCCTGAGTAAAGAGTGAGGAAGAAAAAAGCACCATCTTGTCATACTTGGTTATGGATTGACTTCACATCACTGTGCTTGTCATTTGAGTCACAATTTACAATAAAGAAAAAAGCAAAAGTAATGTCAAAAACAGTTGAAGGAAGAGAAGTTTTTAGTTTATTTTAGCTGTTTTTTTGAAATTTTAAGCTACATTTTTATTTTTAGGAAATTATAAAGGGTAAATTATTCACAGAGATTACAAAGTCAGCCCTCTGTGTACTGCACATGTACTGTCAAGAGAGCTACTGTAATAGATGCCATACTATCCTCTTCCCTCGAGCACCTCACATTATTTTTGCTGTAAGAGAATGAAAACAAATGACAAAAGAAGGACATGAAGAAAATATATAAATAATTACAACTTTAAGTCATTTTAAAATTCTCGACTCATTTTGAATTTAAATTATATCGAGGGAAAATTTATGTGAGGGTTAGAGCCTATTAACTCTTTGCATGAGGTGGGCAAAGTACTGGAGTTTCATCTTTAGCATCATTCCTTCCAAAGAAATCCCAGGCCTGATCTCCTTCAGAATGGACTGGTTGGATCTCCTTTCAGTCCAAGGGACTCTCAAGAGTCTTCTCCAACACCACAGTTCGAAAGCATCAATTCTTCAGTGCTCGGCTTTCTTCACAGTCAAACCCTCACATCCATACATGACCACAGGAAAAACCACAGCCTTGACTAGACGGACCTTTGTTGGCAAAGTAATGTCTCTGCTTTTGAATATGCTATCTATGTTGGTCATAACTTTAACAAGGAGTAAGCGTCTTTTAATTTCATGGCTGCAGTCACCATCTGCAGTGATTTTGGAGCCCCCCAAAATAAAGTCTGACACTGTTTCCACTGTTTCCCCATTTCCCATGAAGTGATGGGACCAGATGCCATGATCTTCGTTTTCTGAATGTTGAGCTTTAAGCCAACTTTTTCACTCTCCTCTTTCACTTTCATCAAAGGGCTTTTTAGTTCCTCTTTACTTTCTGCCATAAGGGTGGTGTCATCTGAATATCTGAGGTTATTGATATTTCTCCCGGCAAACTTGATTCCAGCTTGTGCTTCTTCCAGCCCAGCAGTATACAGCCTTGATGTACTCCTTTTCCTATTTGGAACCAGTCTGTTGTTCCATGTCTAGTTCTAACTGTTGCCTCCTGACCTGCATATAGGTTTCTCAAGAGGCAGGTCAGGTGGTCTGGTATTCCCATCTGTTGAAGAATTTTCCACAGTTTATTGTGATCCACACAGTCAAAGGCTTTGGCATAGTCAATAAAGCAGAAATAGATGTTTTTCTGGAACTCTCTTGCTTTTTCGATGATCCAGAGAAGAGTTGATTCATTGCAAAAAACTGTAGCTGGGAGGGACTGGGGGCAGGAGGAAAAGGGGACGACAGAGGATGAGATGGCTGGATGGCATCACCGACTCGATGGACGTGAGTTTGACTGAACTCCAGGAGTTGGTGATGGACAGGGAGTCCTGGTGTGCTGCGATTCATGGGGTCGCAAAGAGTCGGACATGACTGAGCGACTGAACTGAACTGAACTAAACTGAGAGCCTATCAAAGGCTGCAGAATGACTTTAAGCAAATAATTGTTCCTCTTAGCATTCCTCACTCTATGAATGAAGAGACTTGGTCTAGCTGAACTTCTGATATCCCTTCTCCATTCCAAGATTATAAGATTTTACAAGATTATAAAATCTATCTCAAATATAAATAAAATGTGAATGTCCATTATTTGTCTTATATAGTCCAGTTTAACAAAATGAATTTGTAATAAATAGAATGAAAAATAATTTATTTGGTATATCTAGCATATTTGTTCTCATTCTAACAAAATGTGAATTTTATTAAACTCTGAAAAATAAAGTATATTTCTAATTTAATAGCAAGGTAAATCAGAACTAGGGTATTAATAAAAATATTTTGATCTTCCTTCTTTTCTTTCTGCTTCCTATATTAGTTAAATAAATAAATGAATGAATGGATAGTGTTTTAGATAAAACATTAATCAAGACCTTCATTCATTTGTATGTAAGAAAATAATTGTTGTATCAACAATAAAAAGAAAAATACTTTGAGAAAATGGATAAGAATATCCTATAGTTGTCTTTCTGTTATGTTCCAAAGTTACTTCTCTTTCAGAGTCCTGTCTTGGAGGTAATCCAGTCATGATAAGCAGTCACTCGAGTGTAGACACCTGGTTTATTCTTTTTACCACACCCTTCTCCCGCGCTTACTATTCGAACAAGGTGCCAGATGTTCCTAGAGTTGGAGTAGGCTAGTGGTCCACCAGAATCATTCTAGAAGAAAACAAGAAAAAAAAATGTTTCTTGTCCTGAAACATTTCTGTCTCTCCTCTGGAGTTTTCAATAGGCTCTAGGCAGTGCAGACAATTCATGCTCTTTGGGCTTAGAACTGTGGAACTACTGAGTTTCTTCAAAACCCAGGGCAATTACAAACCAGAACACAGTGCCTACAATGGGATTGGATTGGGCTGGGAAGACTAGAAGTTGACCTTAACAATGGCAAAAGTGACTCCATGATGAAGCCTCTGTGGAATGGATGACATGTGCAAGTGGCATCTCTGGATAAGGAAGAGGCAGCCTCCTAGGTCTGCGGGTTGCCCAGAAAATAGGGCCAAATTTATTTTATTACCTTGTAACTATGGATTCCTAGACTGAAAACTTCCTGAGAGCAGAGTTGTGTTCACCACTGCATTTCCAGCTTCTTAGCTGGGGTCTGGTACATTAATGAGATGAATAAATATTTGTTAGGTGGATTGAAATAAGAAGCTACTCTGTGAAAATCATTAAGACAAAAAAAAAAAGTGGTAAAAACTTCCAATGAATTAGTACTTGGGAAAAATGATTTGATAATGTATCTAAAAGTACCTGACAGGCATCTACTTCTCCTGACATAAATCCACACATAGCATTGTATCAGTCACCAAGCCAGATAATGCATATGGAGCATTGCAAACTCTGTTATCAATAATCTTCAAAAAGGCCTGCTGAAGTATCACTGGAAGACCTAAGGGCAACAAATTCTGCATATTATGGAGATCTTAACCTTGTTTGTTAAAACAAAGAACAATTTGTAGAATAAAGCAGATCCTTTTGGTCACCAAGAGGCAGACAAGTCCCAGGCTAGACTGATTTCTTTCTAATGTTTATTATAGCTGGCTGCCTCACACAGAAATTCCAAATTTTCCAGTTTGTATTCCTGGAGATATTTCAGAAACTGAAGACAATGCCATGCTTTTTTGGTCCCATCACTTCATTTTCTTTTCAGTTTTTTTTTTTTTTTTAATGAATTGGTTAATTGCATGAAAGAGTGAGTGATTGATTAAATAATTATTCCTATGAATATTTACAGAAAGACTTATCATTCACATAAACTTACCATTCATATAAAGTGTTCCCCATCCTGTAACTACAACACTGTCATTTGCTGAGAGTTTCATTTTGGCTTCAGGAAGACAAATCTTACGAACATGGTAAAAGAGACTTCTTCAGCGAGCTGTACAACAGCAATATCATCATGAATCCCAGGGCCACTAAAATTTTCATGAATAATAATGTTTTGAACTTTCCGTGTCATATACGGTTTATTTACTATAGTTCCAAAGTTAACCGTCCAATCTTCTGAATTATTTTTTCCTGGAGGGCACAATTTAATTAAAATACACTCAATTTGTGGGTCAAAATGGTATTCTCAGTGGTTATCTTATAACTTTAAGCTATGTTTCCCAAACAGTACTATAAAGCACTTAAATTATTATCTTAAAAATGTCTTTGATGTGGGGATGTCATAAATGCTGCAGACATATAAAAACAGCTTCCCTCATGGCTCAGAGGTTAAAGCGTCTGCCTCGAATGCGGGAGACCTGGGTTCAATCCCTGGGTAGGGAAGATCCCCTGGAGAAGGAAATGGCAATCCACTCCAGTATTCTTGCCTGGAGAATCCCATGGACGGAGGAGCCTGGTGGGCTACAGTCCATGGGGTCGCAAAGAGTCAGACACGACTGAGCAACTTAACTACTACTAACTAAGGACTAGTAGATTTGTTTGTTGTTTAGTTGTCAAGTCATGTCCAACCAGACTCCTCTCTGACCCAGGGATTGAACCCATGTCTCCTTCATTGCAGGCAGGTTCTTCACCATCTGAACCATCAGGGAAGCCTGTATTGGAGATGTTGTGTGTGTGTTAGTTGCTCAGTCATGTCTGACTCTTTGCAACCCCGTGGACTGTAACCCAGCAGGCTCTTGTATCCATGGAATTCTCCAGGCAAGAGTACTGGTGTGGATTGTCATTTCCTTCTCCAGGGGATCTTCCCAACCCAGGGATCAAACCCCGGTCTCCTGCATTGCAGGCAGATTCTTTACCTTCTGAGCCACCAGGGAAGCCCATATTGGAGCTGTTGCTGCTGCTGCTGAGACTGAAGTCGCTTCAGTCGTGTCCGACTCTGTGCGACCCCATAGACAGCAGCCCACCAAGCTCCCCCGTCCCTGGGATTCTCCAGACAAGAACACTGGAGTGGGTTGCCATTTCCTTCTCCAACGCATGAAAGTGAAAAGTGAAAGTGAAGTCACTCAGTAGTGTCCGACTCCTAGCCCACTACAAATCCTCCTAAACAGTTGCTGATGTCTCCTGCTACTTCAGCCCCATCTGGTTTCTATGCATTTGAGTTGGGGAGCAACCACATGAGCAGCCTCAGTGCATGGGGTCCAGAATCACATGTACTGCCATGTACGCTGGACTCCATGAGCCTGTGGCAGGGCTCTTGACATCTGTCTGCACACATAAAAAAATTGCAACTTGTTCTCACCAGTCACTCCACTATATGTACCAAGTCAATGAATCTTGGCTTATAATTTAGATTTTTTGACCAGATTCTCCAGTTCCTCTGAGATTCTTTCTCAATTTAGGCCCTAACATTCTATTTAATTACTGTCACTTTCCTCAAAATGTCAGGTGCATTTTTTTTAAGATTTCAAGATCTTTGTGTAACTGTGACCTTCTTGAATCCTTCTCCCATTCTGAAGACTTCAGTGACTCCACACATTCAATAGCTGTGTTTCTTTAGTAAGTAAGCATCTTGTTATTTAGAGGTGTCCCTGACGAATAAAACTATATTTTCTAAGCATATTTTCTAATGTTTCCATTTAAAAATCTTCTTTATTTCAAATAGTTATTTTTGTTTGCTGTCCATAGAATAAGACTTGTGTCTCTACATCTCAACACATTTGAAGATGACTATTTTTTCAACTCAAAATACACATTATTCTTTCTGATATATCTACTCCAATCAACAAACTTTATCTCTTTAGAGTCTGGAACAAAACTTGCAACTGCATATCTCAGTTAGAATATGTTCTCTATCTTCATCAAGTGTCCACAGAGCATACTAACATCTGTGTTGTACGTGTGACACTTACCACTCTACCTGCATAATACCTTTAAAATATCACATTTAAATTTCTTTTTTTTTTTTTATGGTAAGAGTATGTTTAGTTTACAAGAGAGATCACCAAACTACCTTATAAGATGTCTGTACCATTTTGCATTCCCACGAGCAATTAATGACAATTTCTGTTGCTCCACATCCTTGCCAACACTTGGTGTTATCAGTGTTCTGGGTTTTGACATTATAATATGTATGTAGTGGTATCTCACTGTTGTTTTAATTTGCATTTTTCTGATAACATATGATGTAGAACATCTTTTTTATGCTTGTCATCTGACCATCTTTGGTGAGATGTCTGTTAAGATGTTTGATCTTTTTTGAGTTATTTTCTTATTTTCAGTTTAAGGTATTCTTTGTATATATTGGGTAACAGTCCGTTGTCAAACACGACTTGTAAAAATATTTTCTCCCAGTCTGTGGCTTGTCTTCTCATTCTCTTGACAGCGCCTTTCATATAGTAGAAGGTTTTATTTTAATGAAGTTCAACTTATCACTTCTTTCTTTCATGAACCGTGCCTTTGGTTTGCACCTAATAAATCACTGTCGCACCTAAGGTCACCTTCAGTTCAGTTTAGTCGCTCAGTTGTGTCCAACTCTTTGCAGCCCCATGGACTGCAGCACATAAGGCCTCCCTGTCCATCACCAACTCCTGGAGTTTACCCAAACTCATGTTCATTGAGTTGGTGATGCCATCCAACCATCTCATCCTCTGTCATCCCCTTCTCCTCCTGCCTTCAATCTTTTCCAGCATCAGGGTCTTTTCAAATGTCAGTTCTTCGCATCAGGTGGCCAAAGTATTGGAGTTTCAGCTTCAACATCAGTCCTTCCAATGAATATTCAGGACTGATTTCCTTGAGGATGGACTGGCTGGATCTCCCTGCTCTCCAAAGGACTCTCAAGAGTCTTCTCCAACACCACAGTTCAAAAGCATCAATTCTTTGGCTCTCAGCTTTCTTTATAGTCCAACACTCACATCCATACATGACTACTGGAAAAGCCATAGCTTTGACTAGATGGACCTTTGTTTTTTTTTTTTTCTTTTTTTTCTTTATTTTTATATGGAGTTGGCTTTTAAAATATCCTATTTTTCTAAATAATTATGGTTTTGATTAACCAGGGTCTGTGGTAAGAGCTGTGGGGTACCCATTATTTCTTTTTTTTTCTTTTTTTTTTTTTTTTTTTTTTTGATATCAGGGCTTACTGCGGCCGGTCACTGGGACGGGTGGAGCTGCTGTACGGTTTGCGGCGGACATCGGAGGCTGAGAGAAGCAGAGCGGGGCCGCCGGGGCCTCGTTAGGGCCGCAGCGACAGCAGTTGGGCCCCCCGCCCCGGCAGGCGGCCAGAGAGCGCGGGAAGGGGGTCGGGGGGACCCGCCCCCAGCCGGCTGCAGTCATGAACTCCAACGTGGAGAACCTGCCCCCCCACATCATCCGCCTGGTGTACAAGGAGGTGACGACGCTGACCGCTGACCCACCTGACGGCATCAAGGTCTTTCCCAAAGAGGAGGACCTTACGGACCTGCAGGTCACCATTGAGGGCCCTGAGGGAACCCCGTATGCCAGAGGCCTCTTCCGCATGAAACTCCTGCTGGGGAAGGACTTTCCGGCCTCCCCGCCCAAGGGCTACTTCCTGACGAAGATCTTCCACCCGAATGTGGGCGCCAATGGCGAGATCTGCGTCAATGTGCTCAAGAGGGACTGGACCGCTGAGCTGGGCATCCGGCACGTGCTTCTGACCATCAAGTGCCTGCTGATCCACCCCAACCCCGAGTCGGCCCTCAACGAGGAGGCGGGCCGCCTGCTGCTGGAGAACTACGAGGAGTACGCAGCCCGCGCGCGCCTGCTCACTGAGATCCACGGCGGCGCCGGCGGGCCCAGCGGCGGGAGGCCCGAGCCCGGGCCACTGCCAGTGGGGCGGCGGCCTCCACTGCTGACCCCACAGCCCCTGGGGGCCCAGCAGGGGCTGAGGGGCCCATGGCCAAGAAGCACGCGGGCGAGCGCGACAAGAAGCTGGCAGCCAAGAAAAAGACGGACAAGAAGCGGGCACTGCGGCGCCTGTAGTGGGCTCTCTCCCCTCCCTTCTTACCTGACCCGACTCTAAGTTTTTTAAATTATGGCTGGGGTGGGGGAGGGCACGAGGGCACTGGGACCTGGATTTGTTTTTCTAAATAAATTTCTTCAACTAGATTGTAAATCCCTACAGCAGAAGACGAATAAGCACCTTGTAACTGGATTTAGACATACCTAACTTCACACTCAGTTCCTGCTGTTTAAGAGTGGTAGGATCTTGGTCAAGTTGTATCACCATTTCTAAACCCAATTTCCTCATCTTTAAATAGCTTCAAGTATACATTTCATTACTTTGTCAACAAAGGTTCGTCTAGTCAAGGCTATGGTTTTTCCTGTGGTCATGTATGGATGTGAGAGTTGGACTGTGAAGAAGGCTGAGCGCCGAAGAATTGATGCTTTCGAACTGTGGTGTTGGAGAAGACTGTTGAGATGTTGAGAGTCCCTTGGACTGCAAGGAGATCCAACCAGTCCATTCTGAAGGAGATCAGCCCTGGGATTTCTTTGGAAGGAATGATGCTAAAGCTGAAACTCCAGTCCTTTGGCCACCTCCTGCGAAGAGTTGACTCATTGGAAAAGACTCTGATGCTGGGAGGGATTGGGGGCAGGAGGAGAAGGGGATGACAGAGGATGAGATGGCTGGATGGCATCACTGACTTGATGGACGTGAGTCTGGGTGGACTCCGGGAGTTGGTGATGGATAGGGAGGCCTGGCGTGCTGCAATTCATGGGGTCGCAAAGAGTCAGACACGACTGAGCGACTGATCTGATCTGATACATTTCATATGGAATTATTGTTATGATTACATGAAATGATGTAAATAAAGCACTTAGTATCAGGCAAAAGCCCTTATTTGGAAAATGTTAATTGCTTCCATTTGCTTTTCCCTTAGTTGCTCCCATTTAAATGCCTTTGTTTGCATGTGTGTGAGCTCAGTTGCTTCCGTTGTGTATAACTCTTTGCGACCCTATGGACTGTAGCCTGCCAGGATCCTCTGTCCATGGGGATTCTCCAGGCAACAGTACTGGAGTGGGTTGCCATGCCATCCTCCAGGGGACCTTCCTGATGCAAGGATCGAACTGGAGTCTCCTGTGTTGACAGGCAAGTTCTTTAGTGTCACCTAGGAAGCCCTTAAATGTCTTCACTGCCCTTGAATTATGAGGGTACTTGTAAATTTCATGTAGTCTTGGTGAATGTCACACATTTAGGTTAACCTTCACAGACCTCCTAAATAGATCTGCAACCAGAATCTTACATTTAGTCAGAGTTTCAAACTTACCTAGCAAAGCAGTGCGCTGCAGAGAGGAGCCACCTGCTGCTGATCAGTGGAGGCCACAGTGGCATTTTCCCCATTCACAATTCGGTTGCCTACTGTGATACTGTTGGTCAGTCTTCTCCCACAACCTGAATAAAGGATTTATTTATACAAGAGCAGGTAACTTTGATTATGCTGTATAAGAAATACATTTTAAAACAGTTCTTGAAATCCTTCAATGATTGTCCTGCATCTCCTAACCAATGCTGTTTTTTTCCAG
This sequence comes from Bos mutus, assembly GCF_027580195.1. Classification (NCBI taxonomy): domain Eukaryota; kingdom Metazoa; phylum Chordata; class Mammalia; order Artiodactyla; family Bovidae; genus Bos; species Bos mutus. The sequence continues at coordinate 83,938,049 of NC_091622.1, forward strand.
AATGTACTTTTTTTATGGTAGCACTCCATCCTTGTTTCGATGATTTTACTTTTCCTCTTCCTCTTTTCCAGTTTCAAGAATCTTTCAGCTGTTGACCTTTGTTGTATTATAATTCTAGTCTCCCCAAGTAGATTGCATAATTTTAAGGGTGGAGACTTTGCTTCATTAATGTCTTACATAGCATGTACAATGCTGTCTGTAAAGCCCCATGTGGACAACATATACTCCATAAATATCCACTGAATGAATGAATGCACGGATGTATCAAACTGTGGGCCACATGATTCTCTAAAGAGAATTGGCTTAAAAAGTACAGACTGTTTTTTTAACTTATAATAAACACATTTTATATAGCCTAGTTTTGCATTTTCTTATTACCCTCCATTTTTCCTTCACTTAAAAAAAAAAACTAATTCAGCCATGATATTCTTCATGATTCCATTTTTTGAAAATAATTCTCACTTCACACTTTTGAACAACCCATTACAAATAGTCAGTGTTTTTCAAAAAGAAACGCTAGATAGATATGTGGCATCGCCAATAATTTTGAAAGACTACTACAGGTTTCCAAAATGAAGTACTTCTAGAAACTTTGTAGCAAGATGATGGGGAACTATTTATGAAAGTGTTAAATTTATAATAAAATTTCTAAACTTACAGTTTAGAAGCATTTGTTGGTAAGCATTTCAACATTATTCTTGATGATTTCTGAAATTAAGAAACAAAAACATAAGGTTAATAAAATATCACCAAGCAATTCTTTTCAACCAAAGGACTAAATTTCTCAACCCAGTTACACCCAACATTTGACTATTAAAATTAGTTCATGTGTTATTTATCAACCCCTCTGACTCCTACTTGCTCAATTTTGGCCATCTCTCCACATCTCTACCAGGTGGTATAGGCAAAAGGAAAAGGAGATAAAAAAGCAAAGTTCTCAGTTTTATAACAGTTGAAGTAAAACATTTAGAGAAATAAGAAGCTGACACTCTTACTAAAAGAGGCACTGAGCATAATCTTTGGATTTTTTTCCCTATGATAATTCTCACTACTTTGAAATAGAGTTGTCTATATTTTAAAGAAAAATAGCAATTAAAATTACATTTTATTTTGCCTACCCTGCTCTTTAGAAGTCATCTCATTACTTAGACTGAATTGTGAAATTTTGAGAATTTGACTTAAATTTAAGTCTATTTTCTACTGGAAAGATACCTTAGAGAGAAAGAAAAGAGAGAACATAAAAAAAAAAGGCACATCAGAAAGTGTTGACCCTGCATTCCTAGGAGACAGAGGGGCCATAACTGGTACAACCTTCTTTCCTAATGACTAAGCACAAAGGAATTATCTTGCTCTTTGCAAAAGCTCTAACTCAAACTCACTTCTTATGAGTGGCCCATTGGTAACAGGGACTGTATTGAAGCAAAGGAGCTGTAACAGGCAGTTGGTGACCATTATAGCCTTCAAGGATACTAGGATCAATTGTCAGTCTGGAAGAATCACAAAACTGGGCTCTGGAAACATAAGCTTATCACCTAACAGACTTTTTAATAATTGGAGTTTAGAGTTTCAAGATCTTTGAAAAATCATCAAAAATTTATGAATAATTACTTTCTGTACTAGGACAAAATCCTATCATTTTCTTCCCTTGTTTTCTAAGGAATTATTCCAGGCAAACTTTATCTTTAATAATATTACTTCCATTCTCCCACAAGAAGCAATGAGAATTCCCTAATCTTCAACTTTACCCTTACTCCTGCAATCTTTACACTGAATGATCAAGAAAACCCCAAGTCTGTTTCTTATAATGAGAGCCTGACATAAGTAGAAGGTAAGGAGGAACATATGGAGGAGGGCTTGGCAGCCCAGTCCAGTATTTTTGCTTGGAGAATCCCCATGGACAGAGAAGCCCAGCAGGCAACAGTCCATGACATCACAAAGAGTCAGACTCGACTGAGTGACTAAGCACAGCACAAGGAGGAATATGGCTTCAGTTATTATTTTTCACCCCCTTTTCATCCATTACAGCCAACCCTTCCAAACTCACAAGCATGCCTGTAGCTTAACACTTATTTCTATCACTGTTCAGACAAAGATTCTATAACACTTCGCTTTCCAATACCACCTCAATTATAGGAGTGCCACAGTTGGGAAAACTAATTTTTCCTAAGAAAATTCCTAAAAATTTTGGTTCATTTTTTTTTTCAGTCCTTTTTTTTTAATAGTCTAGGTATTTAAGTAGTAGAAAATAATGTAAAAAAGTAAAATACCTGTAACTTTAATGGAAGTGGGAACTGCATTCCAGGATGCCATGGTGTCCTTCAACTTCTGATGTAAGATAATCTTGATTTTAGTCCTCATGCTATTCTTTTCTGCTGGAGGAAACTTGAATGTCAACTGTAACTGTACACTTGAACCACTGGAATCAGGACTAGAAATAACAGAAATATTCTAGTGTGCTGTTTTCTGATTTTTTTAGATGTTTCATGAACACATTAGATTTCCCACATGTTAATTATTATATTGCCTTTACATATATTAAAAAATAATACAGATATTGTCTCAGTATATATAAAGTGTAATGGTCCCTAAGAACCTAACTGGTTAAAAGGTATTACTCATGAAAAAGGATGTGAACCACAAACTAGAAATCAGAATATTTCAAACACATGTAAGAAACTGACTACTGGCCAACAAATAATTGGCTTGAGATTTTATTGTAATGTAGAAAAAAAAATAGTGTTCTTATATAGATATTTTCTAATAGCTTAATTTTAGAGAAAAAGATAAATGAGAACTTAAATGTAGGGTCTGGAAGTATTCAAAAGATAACTTCTAGCATGTATTTGGGAGCCAGTACTAAACTTCTTCCTATAGATTCTTATATATGCCCACCCCAATAGATCTATGCAATGATAAAGTTCAGAAAGATAACTTTAAAACATGAAGACAATCTCCATTATCTACATATTCAGTACATAATTTTTATTAATCAGGAAATAAGATAAATTCATTTTGGAAGATTTTCAAACAAAAATCCATATTAAGCACTGTTAAAAAAAAACTTCAACTCTATTTTCAAATAATTATGATTAATTGAAGACCCTTTGAAGATTTTTGCTTGTCTGTAAGAAAGTAGATTGGTTGCTTGGTTAGTTGGTTGATTGGTTGGCTAGCTGGATTTTTTGTTTCATTTTGTTTTATTTAGGGAGTTCAGACTCACAAGTGCTCCCTGTGTCACTCATTCCCTATGCTTTGTGACACTGCCTTCCTACATCCCTCATCCCCCCCCCACCACCAAGCGCACTTACAATACATATTTAGACAAAAGTTACCTTAAAAAGATTCACTTTCTCCAGTCATTAAAGTGATGGCAATTATGAGAGAGAACAAAAGAGGATTATTTTAGAAAAAATATGGCCAGATGAGTATGAATGGAAAAAGAGATGATTTTAGTGTATCAGTAGCAAAACAATCAGCTAGAACTTCTGGTTTTGCATAGAGTTACAATTATCTTTTATCATAGAAGTCAGTTAGGACTGACTGCCACCAACAACCTTATAATTCCCCTTCAAGTACAGAGATTAAAGATTTGAGCAGAACACTTCTCACCTGAATAGAAATTTGTTCAATACAGTGATGCTATAATTTATGGGGAACTCTTTCAGATCAGATCAATCACTCAGTCGTGTCTGACTCTTTGCGACCCCATGAATCGCAGCACGCCAGGCCTCCCTGTCCATCACCAACTCCCAGAGTTCACTTAGACTCACGTCCATAGAGTCAGTGATGCCATCCAGCCATCTCATCCTCTGTCGTCCCCTTCTCCTCCTGCCCCCAATCCCTCCCAGCATCAGAGTCTTTTCCAATGAGTCAACTCTTCGCATGAGGTGGCCAAAGTACTGGAGCTTCAGCTTTAGCATCATTCCTTCCAAAGAAATCCCAGGGCTGATCTCCTTCAGAATGGACTGGTTGGATCTCCTTGCAGTCCAAGGGACTCTCAACAGTCTTCTCCAACACCACAGTTCAAAAGCATCAATTCTTCGGCGCTCAGCCTTCTTCACAATCCAACTCCCACATCCATACATGACCACTGGAAAAACCATAGCCTTGACTAGACGAACCTTTGTTGGCAAAGTAATGTCTCTGCTTTTGAATATGCTATCTAGGTTGGGTCATAACTTTCCTTCTAAGGAGTAAGCATCTTTTAATTTGGGTGCAGTCACCATCTGTAGTGATTTTGGAGCCCAGAAAAATAAAGTCTGACACTGTTTCCACTGTTTCCCCATCTATTTCCCATGAAGTGATGGGACCGGATGCCATGATCTTCGTTTTCTGAATGTTGAGCTTTAAGCCAACTTTTTCACTCTCCACTTTCACTTTCATCAAGAGGCTTTTTAGTTCCTCTTCCCTTTCTGCCATAAGGGTGGTGTCATCTGCATATCTGAGGTTACTGATATTTCTCCTGGCAATCTTGATTCCAGCTTGTGTTTCTTCCAGTCCAGTGTTTCTCATGATGTACTCTGCATGTAAGTTAAATAAACAGGGTGACAATATATAGCCTTGACGTACTCCTTTTCCTATTTGGAACCAGTCTGTTGTTCCATGTCCAGTTCTAACTGTTGCTTCCTGACCTGCATACAAATTTCTCAAGAGGCAGATCAGGTGGTCTGGGAATTTCCCACAGTTTATTGTGATCCACACAGTCAAAGGCTGGGGAACTCTTTAGTCCCTCTCTTTTTACCTTCTTTCTTCCCTTCTTTCCTCCCTTCCTTCCTTCTCTCTCTCTCTTCCTCTATCCCTGTTTCTTGCTGTTGATGTTATTTAAAGCTGAGGTGTATGTGATATATTATCTACTTCTCATTCCATAAGATCTTGAATGAATTTTTACTTACAGAAGTTTGATGACTTTTGAGTTTATATGTTCTTTGTATACACTAGAATTTTGAAGTGCATCAGATATCTGTCAAGAGAAAAAACAAAAAAACTACCATGTATGTTTTAACCAAATTTATAATAAAATAAATAAACTTCTGACTTACCTTAATCTCAGTATCTTTGCTCAGATCTGTGCTGGCCTGTGAAACCGTTTTTTCACAATTATCATTGTATGTGATTCCAGAAATATCAAAATCACCTTGGTAATAGTAAGTCTTTTCTGTGAAATAAAGAAATACTTTAAAAACTTTAAAATAAACTTGACCTCAAGTCCCTCCATATCTTTATCTCAAAATTAATAATCAATACTGGGAAATTAACTTATCACCACTTGAATGAGAGATCCCCCTAGCCCTCAGCCAACTCTGATTACTCTCAGTATTAACAAAGACTGTATTAATTCGTAAATATTAATTCATAAACCAGAATCCTAGAGTAAGCCCATCTTCCAAAATTGCTTCAAAAAATTTTACAACCAAGTTTGAGTGTCTAATTTTATTTCAAGAAGTCCAGTTCAACTAATTTAGATTTAGGTAATATAAGCTTGTCTAGCATTGAATCTGAAATGGTAGATAGCTGACCATGTAAAGAAACTCAAGAGTAAATTCTCATCCCACACACTTCCTGCTCAAGCCAGGATGACTGTAGTGCTCCATTTTGTATCACTTCTTTCCACTAAGTCAATGTTTCTTTTTAAAAAGTTACTTGTTAAAATGCAAACCATATTTTGGAAGACTAGCTAATTAAGCTACTGGTCCCCACTAACATACTGACAAGGCTTCTTCACGGGAGCCTGCTTCAGAAAACTCAGAGAGCTATCCATAAGGAAACTATGTGAATAAAGTTATTTTTTAATGAGTAGGGGTAGAAGTAGATAGAAAGATTCAGACTATGGAGACATGGTGGATAGACAAGGTAGGTAAGAGACTGTGAGCATCCACTATACTTCCAAAGGATAAGTTTTGAAATTTGATATTAAGATGGTTGGGCAAAAACAAAGGAGAAGAGGCTAGGTTGAAAAAGAACTGAAATTTTCACTGAATCAAGCAAAATATATCCACATTGCATTACTGCACAGGGTGATATATTTCAGAGGAATAAAATAGGAAAATCATGAAAAAGTATTGTTAGAATCATACACTTAAAGTATTAAGATGTGGGTTTGTGCTCAACTATACTAAACAGCTTGTGATATCTAGGAAGTCACTTGACTTTCCTGAGCCTCAGTTTCCTGCATGTGAAAGTAGGGACAGTAGTAAAACCTGCCCTCCCAGGCTCAGATAATTAGTGTGAGGATCAAGTGGAGTAACACATGCCAAGTTTCTTTCAAAAACAACTAATCTCAAAAATATACAAGTTTCTTTAAAAAACAACTAATCTCAAAAATATACAAGCAACTCCTACAGCTCAATTCCAGAAAAATAAATGACCCAATCAAAAAATGGGCCAAAGAACTAAATAGACATTTCTCCAAAGAAGGCATACAGATGGCTAACAAACACATGAAAAGATGCCTATACCTGTGGTGGATTCATGTTGAGATATGGCAAAACCATTGCAATATTTTAAAGTTAAAAAATAAAATAAAAAATAAAAACATTAAATGGATATACAAATTTCAGGGTTTACTTTTCCTGAAAGATAAAAATAAAACAAGCTCTCTGGATGTAAACTTAATGAATGTTATTAAAAATAAGATCAAGTTAGTATGAGCATTCAGCCATTTAACCACTCTTGACTGTCCACTATTAGAAAAGCCATTAGTGGACTATCCACAGCTGCTTATCACTTATGTCATTCAAAAAAGTTTGTTTATATATTTGCTGCATCAAGTCTTAGTTGCAGCACATAAGATCTTCATTACCTCATGTGGAATCTTTCATCGTGGTACAGACTCTCTAGTTGTGGCACAAGGGCTCCAGAGCATGTGGGCTCATTAGTTTTGGCCCCGGACTTAGCTGTTCCACAGCATGTGGGATCTTAACCAGGGATCAAAATGCATCCCCTGCATTACAAGGCAGATTCTTCATCACTAGACCACCAGGGAAGTTCTTCAAATGGATCTTAACAACCAATATCAGAGCACAAGGATTGGCTCAGACAGTAAAGCATCTGCCTATAATACAGGAAACCCAGGTTTGATCCCTTGGTCGGGAAGATCCAATGGAGAAGGGAATGGGAACCCACTCCAATATTCTTGCCTGGAACATCCCATAGGCAGAGGAGCCTGGAGGGCTACAGTCCATGGGTTCGCAAATAGTCAGACACAATTGTGTGTGTAGATCTTAATAACCAATATCAGAAGGAACCAAAAAGAGTAGGGAATCTCTGAAGTTTGAGGTATATTTTTTACCAAAAGATACAAGTTAGCTACAAACCTATTCTACAAGCACCTTTATTGACAATGAATACTGGCATCACAGTATTGAGCATTTCAATCTTGCCCACACTCCCATAGCTGTTGATATAACTAATAGACTGGATCAAAGAGGCATCTGATTCAAAAAAATTGCAAACTTTGGTGTCAAATAGCATAAAATTAAGTTGAAATAAAATAGTAATTTGATGAGAAAGTTTCCATAAAGAAATTTAATATTCTTGTGTTTCTTGTCAATTTTTAAGAAAATGAGAGTCAATACTGACCAACTGCCGGAAAATGGACAAGGAGACCAATAGTTAATCCCCAAATTGCCACAACTCCAAGAAAAATAAGGATGGTTCTCCATAACGGCCAAGATCTTCTCTGAGAAGATATGCTGGTGTGTCTACCAAAAGAAGGAAGGTGACTTGAATCAGATGATGTGCTGTGTGTTGTGCTGAATCAGATGATAAATATTCTAAATTTACCTGTCAATACAATATTGTAAAGTTTAAAAATAAAATAAAATTAAACTAAAAAAAAAAATTACCTGTCTCTCCTCCAACTCATACAACACAATTTATAGTTTATGCATCATATCTTTGTGTTAGCTTAAAACAAGAAGCCTCAAATGTGTAAGGAGGATAGACCTTAATGCTCACTCCAGTACTCTTGCCTGGAAAATTCCTGTGCAACTCCACCCAGTCTTAATTCCTCTCTGTACTGTTCTCAATTCTTAATCCTACCTCTTCCTTATATCTCTTTTGATGACTTGTTTATTAACACTACCCTATGCCAACATTGTGAAAGCACTTCAAAGAAACTCCCTACATTCCATACGTGCTTTTATACTGAAGTTCATTTGTATAATCTAATTTTCATAGAAAAATATTTCTTATATTAGATAAATCACACTTTAAAAGGAGCATATAATTAATGTGAACAATAATATTTATAACCTTATTAATATCTGAAAATATATGTCTGCTAATAAGTAGAAAAATTTACTATGATGGTCTCAAATTTGTTTTGGAATAGCCATTGTAACTTAAGCTGGTAGCTTAGTCTCTCTGAGACATGAATACTAGTTTGAGAGACTCAAGCACTATATAGCCTAAATTATGTACATAGTACAGAAAGTAGCTGGCATGGTTTCGATATAAAATAGTCACTATACTACAGTGTATAAAATGCTTTTCTTTGAAGATCCCTTTTAGATGTTCTTGAAAATTCTAAAGAATACACAGTGTTGACTATAGAACTGGTATTGCTTTTTCCCTTTAATTGTGAATTTCTTCCTATCATAAATAATTGAGATTTTTTATATATAAAATGTCACAGTTTATGATTTATTCAACCTCTCCTCTAGTATGATGTTTGCATTCTGAAATTGATTATTATTTTTAATAACAGCTGAAATCATTAAAATCATGTTCTAAATATCCAAAAAAGTCCATTCATGAAATAATTTACTCTCATCTATCAAGTATATATTTTAGCCATAATTTTTTAAAGGTAGAAATCTGAGTTCTTGAATGAATCTCTCATTTAACAAAGATAATAGGGTAAAAATTAATCTTCAATAAATTTAACCAACTCCATATGCTAAACTAAATTATACCTGACTCACTTTTGGACAGAACCTACTGCAAGGAAGAACTCATTGCTATTCTGGTATAATTCAACTATTTACCTTAATCAAATTATAATAATGTTAAAAATGACGGTAACTACACTATCCACAATTTTAAAACATTTATCTCACAATAATTTATTTCCCACAGCCCATACCCAGTATCATATCCTAAATCAGACTTCGTTATAACAAATTCTGACACTGAATTAGCAGTTAAATTACAAAGCCTTAAAAACTGTAGTTCTCATTTACTAAAACTTCATTTCCAACCACTTGAATTGGATGGACCTGAGTTCTGTTAAATAGTGAAGAGTGTAAAACATAATTCCAATGCAAAATTCCCCAAATCTTATAAAGATACTTTTTTTTTTCCCATCGTTAAAGTTGTTCAGTCTTTTCCAACTCTTTGTGACCCCATGGACTATATACAGTCCATGGAATTCTCTAGGCCAGAATACCGGAGTGGGTAGCCTTTCCCATCTCAAGGGGATCTTCCCAACTCAGCGATCGAACCCAGGTCTCCCGGATTGCAAGAGGATTCTTTACCATCTGAGCCACATAGGGAGAGGCTTATTAATAAGGAAGAAAGTATTAATAATTAATGATCAAATAAGTCAAAAAGCCTTCATCACCAACTTTCTTCCAGAACTCTAGGAAAGCCGAGTCTGGAAAGGAACTTATTTGGAAATGTATTACGTTTTGAGGGCCCTCTGCAGTTTAATTTAGAGTCTGTGTTGTAAAGTATATTATTCCAAAAATCTATAATGGCATTCAGGTTTTTAAAATATTTCTTTAAAAATTCATATTAGAAAACATGGTTTTCGTTACACCATTAGAGAACAAAAATGGTAGTATTCCTTTTTTTTTTTTTGGCTGCACCTTGCAACATGTGATATCCTAGTTCCTTGACCAGCAATCAAACCTATGCCCCTGCACTAGAAATGTGGAATCTTAACCACTGAACCACCAGGGAAGTCCCAGTGGTATTCTTATGAATGATTATTTTTAAAATAGCAAATAAAATTTTGCTAAAATTTGATTAATATTTTCCAAATTTCTGAAAATTTCCCAGAGACTTTACAGGGCCTTTAGATATCAGAAACAGTAACATGGATCCAGAAATAAAAATCTAAATTATAAAAAGCAACTAATGAACAAAAAACTAGAAGCTACTCTGTAGCAACCTGTTAGCTTTTATAGACTTAATCTCCCAAATAAAATTCCATTTACCTGTACATAGTATTCTGGTTATTATGGTGGAGTCAGCAACAAAGATAGTGATGATGTTGACCATGATGACAATGATAATAGTGGTAATAAAAATAAGGGCTTTCTGGTGGAGCTTTTAAGATGATCAGAGTTTCCCAGGTTTATGTGTTACATTCAGTGTTGGTTGGTTCATTTTTATGGGCTGGGTGAAATAAAGAGAACAAATAAAGTGAAACTTGTCTGACTAGTGTCAACAACTGTCATATTTCTATGGTTTCAAGATAAGAGTCATCCAGGGAATGACAAGCTTCCTTGACTTGGCTATTTAGAAAAAACTAATAGCCTAATCTTTGGTCACTTAAAAGGTACACCTAAGAAATAGCTTTTTGGTGTATCAAGATAATTCTAACTCTGTGTTTGACCAGTTTCATCATTCTGGATTCTTCCTCCTCAACTGAAACCAGCTGTAATTAGGTAGAAGTTGCTGACAAAAGACTTTTCACAAGGTATTGATATTAACATAACTAATATCACCACCATTTTGATATAATGAATTCTATTTCATTGTTGTTTACATCTTCATTTCCCTAATTACCAGTGAAAATGATCATTGCTGCTGCTGCTGCTAAGTCACTTCAGTAGTGTCCGACTCTGTATGACCTCATAGACGGCAGCCCACCAGGCTCCACCGTCCCTGGGATTCTCCAGGCAAGAACACTGGAGTGGGTTGCCATTTCCTTCTCCAATGCATGAAAGTGAAAAGGGAAAGTGAAGTCGTTCAGTCAAGTCCGACCTTCAGCGACCCCATGGACTGCAGCGTTCCAGGATCCTCCGTCCATGGGATTTTCCAGGCAGGAGTACTGGAGTGGGGTGCCATTATGATCATTATTTCACATATTTCACTTTTCAGCTATGCTACAGCCCCAGTCTTTGTGTTCTGACTCCTACAGCCTGTTATACCGTGGTTTTCTGCTTAATTTTTAGCTCCTCTACCTCCCCTGGACTGGCCAGTGGTTTCTGGCAAGAAACTATATGTATGTAAATCTCACCCAGTATAGCCCCTTCTCTTCATTAGTTTTCTTTGAGACAGCTTTTAAATTTCACCCAGTATAGTCCCTTCTCTTCATTATTTTTCTTTGAGAGTTTTTGCCAGTTTTGGGTCACTCTGTATTACCTTCATATGGTTGTTATATTTTTCAAAGGTTTATAATTATTAATTCTAGAAAAGCTTGATAGAAGATATTTCTCCATTGCTGGAAGTGGAACAAGTCATTGGTGGTGTTCAAAAAACAGAATCTCTTAATTTTAGTTTAAAATTTGCCAATATTTCCTTTTAAGGTTAGTATTTTATGAGTATATATACATAGTTTGTTGAAGAATTCTTTGCCTTTCATAAAGATATACTTGCATGTTTTCTTCTGAAAACCTTAGTGTTACCATCTGCACTTAGATCAATAATTCACATTGCATTCCTTTGTGTGTATATTATGAAGAAGGAGTAAAGATGCATTTTTTTCCATATGACTATTAATTGACCCCGCACATCTTACTGAAATCATGTGCATGCAATTCTCTATCCACTATCCTGCATTGTCACCTCTGTTATAAATCAAGTATTGATATAAATCAAATGGGGGTCTCTTTCTGAATTTTTTATAGTTAATTTTTTAGTGTACTCTATCACACTGCCTTAATTATTGAAGTTACATCATGTCATGTGTCGACTTAAAAACACACAACATAAGAGTTGTCAGTTTAAGTTGTGTTCAAGGTCTTACTGAGGACTATAGCTTGGAGACAGCCACTGAGTTAGCTCTGAGGAAACTGCTCCAAAGAGATAGTGGAGAAAACCAGTTTGTATGATTTTTGGCTAGGAAATACATACAGTCAAGTATACATCTTAGTAAAACACTACTGCTAGTCACAAAAATCAAATATCTCAAGTCAATGATATTAATGCTTTTCAATGTATGGGAAGATTCAAGAGTCCAGAGTTATTCAAATTCCGCTGGAGATGTTTACCCAAGTGTCTAAGAGGCCTGTTTGTCCAAAGCACAATGGGCCTCATTCTTTATCATCTGTGATGGATTGCAATTTAATATTTCTAGAACAGAACTTTTTCTCTGTTCACACTTGATATATGGTATGTAAGCCCATATTATTTTTCTTTTCTCAAAATGGTCTTGGATATTTTTAGTCCATTATATTTCCTTATAAATTTTACATTGATTGATCAAGTTCCAAAAAGAAATCTCTAGACTTTTGTTGGTATAGTATTGAATCTATAGATCAAATGGGGAAGAATTAACTGAAGCTTCCAATCCATGAACTTGGTGATTTCTTCTATTTATTTCTATTTTTAAAAAATTTCTCTCAATAGTGTTTTATAAGTATCTGAATAGAAGGTTTATACATGTTTTCCTAGGTTCAGTCTCATGTATTTGTTTTTTTCTATTCCAGTGTAAATCGTTGTTGATGGTGGTATTGTTCAGTCACTAAGTCGTGTCCTACTCTTTGAGACTCCATGGACTGCTGCACACTGGACTTCCCTGTCTTTCACTATCTCCCAGAGTTTGCTCAAACTCATATCCATTGAGTTGGTGATGCCATCCAACCATCTCATCTTCTGTCATCCCCTTCTCCTTCTGCCCTCAATCTTTCCCAGCATCAGGTTCTTTTCCAATGAGTCAGTTCTTCACATCAGGTGGCCAAAGGATTGGAGCTTCAGTCCAGCATCAATCCTTCCAATGAGTATTCGGACTGATTTCCTTCAGGATTGACTAGCTTGATTTCCTTGCTGTTCAAGGGACTCTTTTTTTTTTTTTCAATTTTATTTTATTTTATTATTTTTTAATTTTATTTTATTTTTAAACTTTACATAATTGTATTAGTTTTGCCAAATATCAAAATGAATTGAGAGTCTTCTTCAGCACAATAGTTCAAGAGCATCAATTCTTTGGCACTCAGCCCTCTTTATGGTCCAACTCTCATATCTGTACATGACCTCAGGAAAGTGATATTATTTGTAAATGGTACTATTCTTTAAATTTTATGTTATATTTATTGTTGGCATATATAAGTACAATTGACTAGTATATTGACTTCATATTGAGAAACTTCATTTATTAATTTTATTTTTCTGTTTGTATAGTATTTTGGATTTTTAGCATATACCTACATCAGCAAATAAGTACAATATTATTACTTCCTTTTCATTGCTTATATTTTTATTTTCTTTTAGCTGATTGGTTGTTTGATTACTTTTGCCATACATCATAGAATTCTAGTTACTGTTGAATAGAATGGATGATAGCTGGCATCCTTCTCTTGTTCCTACGTTTAGGGAATGTTTTTTGGTATTTCACCATTGAATAAGATAGTTACTATCATTTTATCAGATTAAAGAAGTTTCTTTTTGATTTTAGTTTGCTAATTTTTATAATAAATTAATTTTGAATTTGACCAAATGCTTTTTTCCATTTATTGAGATAATCATTTTCTATTTTTGTCTGATCAATATTATGAATTAAATTGATATTTAAATGTCAAATCAAACTTATATTTCTATTACAATAACCCCCAACTGTATTGCAAATAAAATGTGATACATTTTATATTTTACTAGGTTTGATATCTTATTTTCTTTAGGAGTGTTGTATTCATGCTCCTGAAAGAGAATGACATAATTTTATTGTCTTTTAATGTCATTGTTAAGCTTTGTAATCAAGGTAATGTTGTTCTTGTGAAACAGGTTGGAAAGCAATTATTTTATTGAAAATAAAATTCTAAATTTATACCAGGTGGAAAAATTCCTAGAAAAAATATTCAAGTCTCCAAAACTGATATAATCACCACTGTAAGAATTGCTACCTATCCTTCAGGAAAACAACTTTTTGGACTTTGCACAAACTTAAACTTTCTCTTTACATAATCACTGAGATTCAGAAAATTATTTGTTGAAGCAGCTATTAGAAATATAATCCACAACTCATATGTATGTTATATGACATTTATTGTCAGTTACCTTCTTAAAATAAGACAAAGATTTGAAGCTAATGTATATTACGTATTTATGTTAGATATCAATCATCTCATGTGCAGGCATGCATGTCAGTCACTTCAGTCGTATTCGACTTTCTGCAACTCTATGGACCATAACCCGACAGGCTCCTCTGTTCATGGGATTCTCCAGGCAAGAATGCTTGAGTGGTTTGCCATTTTCTCCTCCAGCGGATCTTCTCAAGCCAGGGATCAAACCCATGTCTCCTGGGTCTCCTGCATTTACAGGAGTATTCTTTACCCACTGAGCCACCTGGGAAGCCCCAATCATCTCATATGCATCTCTTTTTTCTTTTGATTTTCTTCTAATATCAAAAGTAGCAACTTCAGAAGATGTGTTCCTTCAGCTTTCCTTGGATAAACAATGTTGCTTATGAAACAGTATGAACCTTTCTTCCATCCTAAACAAAGACTAAAATTTCAGTACTTATGCTATTTTTCTCCCTTTGGTCCCATAACTACAAAAGACCTCTCCAATGTAAAGGAAAAATATGTCATATTATATTAATGGCTTTGTTGAATCACCATTCTCTAAATGAGTACCTTATAGAATATACATGTGTTCCAAAACATTCCCATAGACTGCGTGTTCCAGTTTCAATTCAATTATGAGGTCTCAGTGTTTTAACAAACTCAGATAAAAATTAATCAAGTGCTCCATAGCAGCTGGAATTATCCATCTTATGAGAGTATTTTCTCTTCCTGGGTTTATATTTTCCCCAAGTTGTATCATGATATTTGCATCCAAATACATTTCATTTCAAATTTTTCAAAATCTTTCAAACCCACCTTAAGATTTTCTATTCTACTGAATCTTCTGAAGTTACTCTGGCCCACATTAATTTTATTATTTTCTGTCATAATATTGCACATACTTTATAACAATTAATTATTATTTATTGTTCTATTTGTGCCATATTTATTTCCCCAAGAAGATGATAAGATTCTAAAGTGCAGAGTTTACATCTTATACTAATTTTTCATACACTCCAGTTTCTCAATAGGCACTTACAGTCTCATTGTCAGGAACAGGAAGCAAGCACCTCTTCTCCTTTCTTTTTATTGCTTGTTTATTCTTACATAGTGCTGTGTCGTGCTGAGTTGCTCAGTCATCTCGATTTTCGAACCAATGGACTGCAGCCCACCAGGCTCCTCTGTTCATGGGGATTCTCCAAGCAAGAATACTGGAGAGGGTTCCTTTGCCTTCCTCCAGGGGATCTTCCCAACCTAGAAATTAAACCGGGTCTCCTGCATTGCAGGCAGATTCTTTACCAGCTGAGCCACCAGGGAATTCCTACATGGTATTTGGCTCTTATTTGTACTATTTTTTTTCTTTTTTTAATTTTATTTTATTTTTAAACTTTACAATATTGTATTAGTTTTGCCAAACATCAAAATGAATCCACCACAGGTATACCCGTGCTCCCCATCCTGAACCCTCCTCCCTCCTCCCTCCCCATACCCTCCCTCTGGGTCGTCCCAGTGCACCAGCCCCAAGCATCCAGTATCGTGAATTTTTATTTTGCATTTGCAATATTTTGGTTTAGCTTGTCTGAAGAGCTACTAGCAGCCTTTTAAAGGGCACTGTTTCTTAATAAGCATACTTCTCACAGGACTTAGTTTTCAAAATAGCAAAACTAGAAGCTCAGTTTTACCAATAGTTCATCATGATCAAGCTCTAGGGAATTATTTGATATTTATCAAACTCATGACATTGTTTTTGACCAAGATGTCATGTAGTGAACTTATAATGGGAGCTGCAAGATTCTCTATCTCTAGAATGCATGCGTCCATAACTAGGATATTACTTTCATATTCTCAAGGAATCTGGATAACCTAGTTTATAGGTCTGTTACTCAAATGATGTGTGTGTATCAAATCCAAATATTTTGATACTAGACTGCCTACCCACTTCCTATAAATTCTCTAGATTAAAACACCATTTTTTGTGCATTGGTAATTTTTGTTACTAAAAGTATAACTTCATTATATAATTTATTCCTACTAAAGAAAGGCTGAAGGAAGATTGACATTCTTTGCCAACCCTTGTAACATAGTGAACCGAAGTCTAATACTCAATAAAAAGATAGATTATAAGAGACCAAATTGCTGTTTGATGAGTTTTGGTCTTTTGTAAGATGAATTACATTCCTAAGTATTAACAGTACTTACAAATGAAACTATGTGTAGTGTTATAGCTAATGTTTATGAGATTTTGATGACTCATAAAATGAGAGGAGTCCAAGAGTGGAGATAATATAGTTTATTTTTTAACTGAGAAAAGTTATTAGTGAAAATCCTTTGCCACTAAATCAGAAAAACTTTTGGGTTAAAAAAAGTGGATAAATTACTAAACGTATTGCTTGGGCAAACATAAAATTGGAAGCAGTCATTATTTGAAGCCTATGTTGATTCACTTAAAATAAACATTGTCATTAACTTTATACCACTTTAGAGTAGGAGATTCAGTTCAGTTCAGTTCAGTCGCTCAGTCGTGTCCAACTCTTTGTGACCCTATGAATTGCAGCACGCCAGGCCTCCCTGTCCATCACCATCTCCCGGAGTTCACTCAAACTCATGTCCATCGAGTCAGTGATGCCATCCAGCCATCTCATCCTCTGTCGTCCCCTTTTCCTCCTACCCCCAATCCCTCCCAGCGTCAGAGTCTTTTCCAATGAGTCAACTCTTCGCATGAGGTGGCCAAAGTACTGGAGTTTCAGCTTTAGCATCATTCCTTCCAAGAACACCCAGGACTGATCTCCTTTAAGATGGACTGGTTGGATCTCCTTGCAGTCCAAGGGACTCTCAAGAGTCTTCTCCAACACCACAGTTCAAAACCAGCAATTCTTCAGCGCTCAGCTTTCTTCACAGTCCAACTCCTACATCCGTACATGACCACAGGAAAAACCATAGCCTTGACTAGATGGACCTTTGTTGGCAAAGCAATGTCTCCGCTTTTGAATATACTATCTATGTTGGTCATAACTTTCCTTCCAAGGAATAAGCATCTTTTAATTTCATGGCTGCAATCACCATCTGCAGTCATTTTGGAGCCCCAAAAAATAAAGTTTGACACTGTTTCCACTGTTTCCCCATCTATTTCCCATGAACTGATGGGACCAGATGCCATGATCTTAGTTTTCTGAATGCTGAGATTTAAGCCAACTTTTTCACTCTCCACTTTCACTTTCATCAAGAGGCTTTTAGTCCCTCTTCCCTTTCTGCCATAAGGGTGGTGTCATCTGCATATCTGAGGTTACTGATATTTCTCCCGTCAGTCTTGATTCCAACTTGTGCTTCTTCCAGCCCAGCGTTTCTCATGATGTACTCTGCATAGAAGTTAAATAAGCAGGGTGACAATATATAGCCTTGACGTACTCCTTTTCCTATTTGGAACCAGTCTGTTGTTCCATGTCCAGTTCTGACTATTGCCTCCTGACCTGCATATAGTTTTCTCAAGAGGCAGATCAGGTGGTCTGGTATTCCCATCTCTTGAAGAATTTTCCTGAGTTTATTGTGATCCACACAGTCAAAGGCTTTGGCATAGTCAATAAAGCAGAAATAGATGTTTTTCTGGAACTGCCCCTGACCTTGGACATGGGGTAGCTCCTCTCGGCCTCTGAGTAGGAGATTAGGGCAATGTGGTAGACAGAGTTACTTAGAATTCTTACTGTCTTCATCATCACCTTAAGAATTATTATCATTATTAATATAGCAAAAATAATAGCTATCATTCATTGAAGGTACACTAGTAGCCTTACTTTTTTATTTTCCAATGTCTCTATATACCTATTTCATATTAATTTTTTCAACAATAAATGGGGTACCTTGGTGACTCAGTGGTAAAGAATCCACCTGCCAATGCAGGAGACATAGGTTTGATCCCTGGGTTGAGAAGATCCCCTGGAGGAAATGGCAACTCATTCCAGTATTCTTGGCTTGGGAAATCCCAAGGACAGAGGAACCTGGAGGGCAGTCCATTGTGTTGCAAGAGTCGGACACAATTTAGTGATTAAACATGAGGTAAATATTGTCACTCCCACTTTACAAATGAGGAAATTGAACCTCAAAGAGTTTGTAACTTATCAAAATATACCCAGATAGTGAGTAATAAAAAAAAGATTAATTTTTTTTTTAAATGCATGGGACTGGTATTTCCTAAGATGATGGACTAAGGAAATGAGACCAACATTCCTGAAAATTATAGAAGGAAAAATGGGTAAAATAGTTAAGAACTCTGCTGACGACATCATAAAGCTAACAAAATAAAAATTCCAAGGCCGAGATCTTGCTGAAGATAAACTCAAAGAAGTAAATTAGCTTGCCATTTGGAGCTGCTATTTCTGAAAAAGGATGCTCAAGTTGAGAAGGGCATCTAATTGTATCAGGGCAACAGTGTCAAAAATTGGAATCCAGGGTCTGCACTGAGTAAGGGTGGTTGTTAAACCCACTACACTTTGAGGTGGGCTCCTGAAAGGCAATTTGCTAAGTGTGACTATATGCCCAATATCTGGATTGGATATCTCTTTGAAAGAAAACCAATGATACTGGATCCCTACATGGCATTCTACTATTGGAGGATCATAGATCTCAATGCAAAATAATAAATCTTTTAGAAAATAATTTAGGAAATAATCTTTATGATTGTGAAGATAGCAACATCTTCACATAATAAAAAGGTATTACCACAGAAACCATACTTTGTGATATTCTCATGTAATAAAACATTCTACAGCACTTTAAGTAAAAGAACTTCAGATACATGCATCAACATAAATGATTTTCACAAATGAGAGTCACAATATATACTACACAATTTCATTTCTATAATATTTAAACACTGTTAGATGTAGGGTGTTGAGTTATAAGTCCAGGATACTGTTCTCTGGGATGCTAGCAGTGTACTATTTTTTGTCTAGATGGTAATCACATGTCTGCTTACCTCGTGACAATTTACTGATCTGTACATTTGTCTTCTGTGTTCTTTTCTATATTATACTTCCCCACAAAACTTCTGAAAAACTAATATATAAGCTATTAGAGAGGGAATTATTTCTGTATGAAAGCAAAATAAAGAGCCTGCCAGCAACATGTACTGAAAAGTTACTGCAAGGTGCTATGAAAGTAGATACAAAAGATACAGAAAAGAATGCATCTGTGATCTATAGGGATTACACATGATAAGATAAATTAAACTATATGTGAACCAATACCAGAATATTGTTATAGTAACTACATGACTTTTTCCAAGAAAGCTGATGGGTCCAAGAGATACACATTTCAGTGCACTCCATTTTCATAAAAAGAAAGTGAGTACTCATTATTCATATAGCTAAACGTGTAATCCCCTGGGGTAGCAAATGGCAACCTGCTCCAGTATTCTTGTTTGGAAAATCCCATAGACAGATGAGTGAGCCTGGTGGGCTATAGTCCATGGGGTTGCAAAAAGCTGGACACAACAGATATGCATGCATAAACATGTAAAATTTTAAACACATAGTTGGTTGTCAAACTTCTACTCTTAAATCTTTATAGTCATAAATGCAAATATATTTATTTGATACATGAGATTTTGTTTATGCAATTAAGCATTTCAAATTTAGCATTGGCAAATACTTCCTAAGTTCTGGGGCAAGAACTACTAAACTCATAGGTATTTCATATTTTATTATGGTTTGCAAAATATTTTCAGCTTCCTAAAGATACTAATATTTTTACCACTTCACATGAGGTTTTTCTGGGGGGAGCACAATCACAAATAGAATGGAATTCTCTTCTTTTATCATGTTTTTAAAATACAAATATCCCAATTGTCCTCATGGAATTCCTTCACGTGGACCAGCAGATTTTCTCTCTTGACTGAAATTCTGATTTGCAGATTAGTAACACCATCTGGAGTTCTACCTACATATATTTCTGTGGGAAGAAAAGTCCATTTAAAAAAATATTTCTATTTTATATTGTACTATAGTTGATTTACAATGTTGTGTTAGTTTCAGGTGTACAGAAAAGTGATTCAGCTATCCATACACATATATCTATTCCTTTCCCATTTAGATTATTACAGAATACAGAGTTTCCTGGGCTATATAGTAGGTCCTTGTTGGTTATCTGTTTTCAGTATAGTAGAGTATATATGTCCGGAGAAGGCAATGGCAACCCACTCCAGTACTCTTGCCTGGAAAATCCCATGGATGGAGGAGTCTGGTAGGCTGTAGTCCATGGGGTCGCTAAGAGTCGGACACGACTGAGTGACTTCACTTTCACTTTTCACTTTTCACTTCATGCATTGGAGAAGGAAATGGCAACCCACTCCAGTGTTCTTGCCTGGAGAATCCCAGGGACGGGGGAGCCTGGTGGGCTGCCGTCTATGGGGTCGCACAGAATCGGACACGACTGAAGCGACTTAGCAACAACAGCAGCAGCAGCAGAGTATATATGTCAATTCCGAAATCCCAGTTTATTCCTCCTCCCCACCTTTCCCCTTTGGTAATCATAAATTTATTTTCTTAGTCTGTGAGTCTGCTTCTGTTTTGTAAATAAGTTCATTAGTATCTTTTTTTTTTTTAGATTCTCCATGTAAGCAATAGCATATGATATTTATCTTTTTCTGTCTGACTTACTTCATTTAGTATAATAACTTCCAGGTCCATTCATGTTGCTGCAAATGTCATTATTTCATTCTTTTTAATGGCTGGGTAGTATTCCATTGTATATATGTACATCTTCTTTCCCATTCATTTGTCAGTGGACATTTAGGTTGCTTCCATGGCTTGGCTACTGTAAACAGTGCTGCAATGAACAGTGTGATGCATACACCCTTGCAAACCATAGTTTTTCTCTGACTGTATGCCCAGGAGTGGGATTGCTGGATCGTATTGTGGTTCTATTTTTAGTTTTTTAAGAAAGCTTCATAATATTCTCCATAGTGGCTGTACCAATTTGCATTCCACCAACAGTACTTCCAATAACTTAGGAGTTTCCCTTTTCTCCACACACTCTCCAGCATTTATTGTTTGTTGACATTTTGATGATAGCCATTCTGACTGGTGTAAGGTGCCTCATTGTAGTTTTAATTTGCATTTCTCTAATAATTAGCTATGTTGAGCATCTTTTCACTTGCCTCTTGGCTCTCTGTATGTCTTCTTTGAAGAAATGTTTATTTCAGTTCAAAAAGTCCATTAGTAATGGCACATTGTATGCAATTAATTTAATAACATCTTCACATTTATTTTCAAATGTAGAATTACTTTTTTAGTGTTAATTGTATTAATAATGTTGTACATTAAACCTGCTGCTGCTGCTGCTAAGTCACTTCAGTCGTGTCCGACTCTGTGCAACCCCATAGATGGCATCCCACCAGGCTCCCCGTCCCTGGGATTCTCCAGGCAAGAACACTGGAGTGGGTTGCCATTTCCCTCTCCAATGCATGAAAGTGAAAAGTGAAAGTGAAATCGTTCAGTCATGTCCGACTCTTAGCGACCCCATGAACTGCAGCCTACCAGGCTCCTCCATCCATGGGATTTTCCAGGCAAGAGTACTGGAGTGGGGTGCCGTTGCATTCTCTGACATTAAACCTAGTACTTATTTATTTTATAACTGACAATCTTGATCTTGAATTTTTCAGCCTCAAGAACCACAAGAAACAAATTTCTGTTATTTTTAAGTCACCCAATCCATGGTATGACTGCTTCTTTTTGCAGAAAGAAATCTGAACATCACCAATATTTGTCAATTTACACTACCAGAAGTGCTAGAACTAATAAGAGAAATATTCTAGACTTAGTAAACATCATTGCTGCACTTGCTTTCTGCTAAAATCTATTTCTTTGAAAATGTTTTGTGAATTTATTGAATGTCACAAAATTTGATTATTAAATTCCCTATGTTTACATAAAAGGATATTAATATAATAACCCTATTAAGATATAACCTTATTGTATTTGAACATACAATTGGCCAGGCAAAGTTTCTAAGTGGCCAGTAAGTGCGTAGGATGGTACAGCAGGAACAGTGGTAAATGTAAAGTTTGTACACAAAGGAAGTTAGGGTTGACAATTGATGCATGTCTGCATAATACTTTAAGATTGAGAAAAAAATGGAATGGTACAAACAATGAACAATTACGTTCATGCAAAGACCTACACATCCACATACAAATATTGAAGTAGCTTTATTCATAGTAGCCAAAAACTATAAACAATTCAAATGCCCTTCAATGTATGAATGGTTAAACAAATTGCAGTGTACTCATAGTGTGAAACACACACAACAATAAAGTAAGAATGAACTGTCATGTGTGGGCACGACACATGCAATTTGAATTGATCTTAACCTAGATAGCATATTGAAAAGCAGAGACATTACTTTGCCAACAAAGGTCCGTCTAGTCAAGGCTATGGTTTTTCCAGTGGTCATGTATGGATGTGAGAGTTGGACTGTGAAGAAAGCTGAGCGCTGAAGAATTGCTGGTTTTGAACTGTGGTGTTGGAGAAGACTCTTGAGAGTCCCTTGGACTGCAAGAAGATCCAACCAGTCCATTCTGAAGGAGATCAGCCCTGGGATTTCTTTGGAAGGAATGATGCTAAAGCTGAAACTCCAGTACTTTGGCCACCTCATGTGAAGAGTTGACTCATTGGAAAAGACTCATGCTGGGAGGGATTGGGGCAGGAGGAAAAGGGAACGACAAAGGATGAGATGGCTGGATGGCATCACCGACTCGATGGACATGGGTTTGAGAGAACTTCGGGAGATAGTGATGTACAGGGAGGCCTGGTGTGCTGCAATTCATGGGGTTGCAAAGAGTCGCAAAGAGTCGGACATGACTGAGCGACTGAACTGTGAATTGAACTGTAAAGGAATTATGCTAAGTCAAGAGACCAACCTCCAAAGTAGACATATTGTATGATCCCAGTTATTAATATATACCATTATTAGACAAAATTATATAGATGGAGAACAGATTGATGTTTGTCAGGGATTACAGACTGGGAATGGGGATGGGGATGATACCAGATGGCTGTGCATAGCATGAGGGATCCTTTGACCAAACTATTCTTCATTGTGACTTGGTTCAGTTCAGTTCAGTTCAGTTCAGTCTTTCAGTCGTGTCGGACTCTTTGCAACCCCATGAATCGCAGCACGCCAGGCCTCCTTGTCCATCACCATCTCCCAGAGTTCACTCAAACTCACATCCGTCGACTTGGTGATGCCATCCAGCCATCTCATCCTCTGTCGTCCCCTTCTCCTACTGCCCCCAAACCCTCCCAGCATCAGAGTCTTTTCCAATAAGTCAACTCTTCGTATGGGGTGGCCAAAGTATTGGAGTTTCAGCTTTGGCATCATTCCTTCCAAAGAACACCCAGGGCTGATCTCCTTTAGAATGGACTGGTTGGATCTCCTTGCAGTCCAAGGGACTCTCAAGAGAGTCTTCTCCAACACCACAGTTCAAAACCAGCAATTCTTCAGCGCTCAGCTTTCTTCACAGTCCAACTCTCACATCCATACATGACCACAGGAAAAACCATAGCCTTGACTAGACGGACCTTTGTTGGCAAAGTAATGTCTCTGCTTTTCAATATGCTATATTTAGGTTGGTCATAACTTTCCTTCCAAAGAATAAGCGTCTTTTAATTTCATGGCTGCAGTCACCATCTGCAATGATTTTGGAGCCCAAAAAGATAAAGTTTGACACTGTTTCCACTGTTTCCCCATCTATTTCCCATGAAGTGATGGGACCAGATGCCGTGATCTTCGTTTTCTGAATGTTGAGCTTTAAGCCAACTTTTTCACTCTCCTCTTTCACTCTCATCAAGAGGCTTTTTACTTCCTCTTTACTTTCTGCCATAAGGGTGGTGTCATCTGCATATCTGAGGTTATTGATATTTCTCCCGGCAATCTTGATTCCAGCTTGTGCTTCTTCCAGTCCAGCATTTCTTATGATGTACTCTGCATATAAGTTAAATAAGCAGGGTGGCAATATACAGCTTTGATGTACTCCTTTTCCTATATGGAACCAGTCTGTTGTTCCATGTCCAGTTCTAACTGTTGCTTCTTGACCTGCATATAGGTTTCTCAAGAGGCAGGTACACAAATCCACATGTGAGATAAAATTACATGGAACTAAATACACACATACAAATAATTGCATTTTTAAAAACATAAACTCTCATAAGGTTGATAGATTGTCTCACGGTCAACTTCCTGGTTATGATATTGTACTACAGCTAATCAAGATGTTACCATTTCCATGAACTGGATAAAGAATACATAGGATGTCTCTGCATTATATTTCCGGTCTTCCCAGGTGGTGCTCGTGATAAAGGACCCAACAACTGTGTAGGAGATATAAAAGATGTGGGTTCCATCCCTGGGTCAGGAAGATCCCCTGGAGAAGGGCAACCCACTCCAGTATTCTTGCCTGGAGAATCCCATGGACAAAAGAGCCTGGCAGGATACCATCCATGGGATCGCACAGTCAGACACGACTGAAGCAACTTAGCATACATGTATTATATTTTACAGCTCTGTGTGAGTCTATGATTATCTAATTATAAAAAATTATTTTAAGTGGTCAGAAATTTCAGGAAAAAGAATATCTCTACTTGAGAGAGTTGAGGAAGGCCTCGTGGAGGAGGCATTGTTTGAACTAGACTGTAGATCTTCATACGGTCCAGTAGCTCTATAGTTAAAAAGGTTTATCATTTTTAAAAGTTGAAATGAAAAACGAGAATTTCAATGTTTGACAAAACTAATACAATATTGTAAAGTTTAAAAATAAAATAAAATTAAAAAAAAACAACTTGGTAATATGTTTTGGAATGATCTCAATAAAAGTTCTTTTGTAGAATTAAAATTAAACAAGAAACCAGCCCATTCTGAATATTATTATCCCTGTTTTATCAATGAGTATATTGAAGCTTAGTGTGTTTAAATAACTGGCTTATATCACCCAGTGTAAAATCTGGATTACTTCTTAAAATTGATGTGTAAATAGTAACAAAGCTACACGTTCTGCATAATACAAAAATAAAAGGTCAGTTCAACAACATTTGTTGAAAGACTATTATATGCAGAGCACTTTACTAAGTACTGTGCGAAGAGAGATAGAAAATATAGCTGAGAAATGCCTGCCTTCTTGCACAGTTAATAACTATTATTTCAGTCATGACTTCTTAACTTTCTCCAATGAAATGGCTAAAAGAGACAAGTTCAAGAATGCTGAAAGCCTTTATTGTGTTAGTCACTTGGTCATATCTGACTCTTTGCCACCCCATGGACTGTACTCCAGGCTCCTCTGTCCATGGGATTCTCCAGGCAGGAATACTAGAGTGGGTTGCCGTTTCCTTCTCCAGCAGATCTTTCCAACCCAGGGATTGAACTCTGGTCTCCTGCATTGCAGGTGGTTCCTTTACCAGTTGAGCTACCAGGGAAGATCTGAAATCCTGTAAAAGTTAACTTTCAAAGAAAATTGTCTTTTAAAAATATGATACTATTTTATCTATTTCTCTGTGCACATTAAGTTTGAACTATTGCTTATATATTCACTATGGCCAAACCTCTATTTCTAAGATCTTTTGAGAAATATTTCTCTGAGAAATATGATGCCACTGTGAAATCAGACTTCTAAAATTTCTTCTTAATTTAAATCTCTTCAAGTTTGCCAAAGAAATTCCTATCACATTGTAAATTTTACTTTAATTTGGAAACTACCTCCAGAAATGTGGAAAATACTAACATGCTGTCAATTTATATGGATTAATTTTTAAACAACTTCTTAAAGATGAATTGTATTCTTTTGATTTTACAAGACCCTGATACAGAATGCCTAACTACAGCTTTCATCATTACTTGAAAACCCTAAGAGCTTGCTTCCCTTTATTTACCTATAGCCTACGGGTGCCACCTAGAGGCCTAACTGTGAAGTATACTCAAACAAGAGCAACTCTGAGAGAAATGGTAGGAAATGTACTTGTCTTTCTTTAAAATTCATCATTTTCCTCAATTTTTTCAAAAAAATTCATTAAATATATGTCTACAAAATATTTAACACTGTAAATTCATGTCAGATTTCATATCATATTTTAGCCAAGTGCCTAAATTGTATCAGTTCACATGCCAATATTATTTAGGTGGATTTTTTTTTTTTTCTACTAATGTTTCTTTCAAAGTAGTTATGGTACAACACAGAACTCATATGAGTAGTTATACACAATGAGGAAAGGATAATGCAAAGATTCAGTGAAATCTCACCACTAATATGAAACCAATCCTAACTTCTTAGTGCCTACATTACTTGAATGTTGTATGTCTAACAACTCAATAGTAATTTATCAAAGCTGAAATCAGGAAGGTGGTTGGTATTAGGCTTTTTCTATCAATTTTCTATCCAGGCAGTGAGCAATTCAGTGTCATGCTAGATGTAGCAGGGAGGCATCTTCCAGGATAAATTCTCCATAATATCCTCCCATCTGAGCCCAGAGAAGTCTAAAAGACACATGGTGTAAGAACAGACTGGAAATGAGGGCAAGGAGGTGGAGTGGTAAGGCCGGAATCAGCGGTCATCTCAAAATAGAGGTCTGACCTTTAGCTGCATTTCTGTAACTATACACACCCACACCTGGATCTTATTTCCCTTCACAGCTATGCAATGTGGAAAAACTTTAAATACAAACACACAAGCACTTGGTGAGAATACCATTTCATTCAACAGTTCATACAGATTCTATTTTTATTTCCTCCTACCCAACCATACAAAAATCTTACCACATAATGTATGCTGCTTGTTCTTAGGTAAATTTTCACTTTAGCCTCAGATTTGAAAGGAATTCATAGTAAATTGATGAGTAACATTTTCCCCATCTTCCCCTTCTTTGTGGATTATCATGATGTCAAGCAAATTGATGATATTTATTTTTTATTATGATATGTTGACATTCTCAGTACTGCCATGTTAAATAAATACTATTTGCTTTAACTTAAAACAAATATATTACATAGAGTTTGTATAATTATTACAGGCCACAGGAAAATAGAATCTTCCCCACATTTATCTCTGTCAGTTTGCTGGAAATGCAAATAAATTATATCTTGGTTGCTCTTTATTTCCTTAACTTAGTTCTCATTCTTTCACCATCATGAAGTATTTGGTTTTTTGCTGTTTCTTTACCTGACCTTTCATAATGATTATGATCATTTTCTTCATCACATTAAGAAAAAACACCTAATATTTTTCTGTATGTAAAAAATGTAGGTTTTTTTTCATATTTCATTTTACTCTTTGTCCTGCACCTTGAAAGTAGAAATTTATTGAGTTGAGAAAAGCCAGGGAAATGAAGGAAGGGATCACTTCAAACAGCATACACACATGAGAGAGATTTATGTCAAGTCAAAATTTGATGACAGAAAACTTCCAGAAAAACAAATGACTGCAAGTTGAGACAGAATCCATCTGGTAGAAGCAAGATGGTGTGCAGAGAAGAGCTAGGAAGGAAATAGCAGATGGTTTAGTTCTATTAGTCAGATCTAGGAGACCTGCATGATGACTTCTGCAATTCTGTACCTGTAAGAATGACCTGTACACAAAAGTGTGTTCCATTCTGCTAGGCTATTCTCTCTTAAACACCAGTTTTGGAAGTGATCCAGTCCCGGAAGGTAGTCACTTTAGTATAAACACCAGGCTTATTGGGTTGCCCACATTCATCTCCCCAGCTCACAATTCCAGCGAGGTACCAGATATCTCTAGCATCTGGACTAACCAGAGGTCCTCCAGAGTCGCCCTAAAGGAGAAGGGAGAGATTAGTAATTAATAACGCACCTTATTACAGAGAAATGTGCTATTTTCTAACGTGAATTTAATGAAAGGGGCAGTTTTAAAAAATCTTCAGTGTACTCAAATGACAAGTGATATCCTTTATTTATGCCAGTAATTCACATAAAAGAAGAGCTCCCCTGCCTGGAGAGCTGGTTAGACTCAGGGTTCAGTACTCTGAGATGAAAGACTCCAACTCCATCTCTTGGCAGAACAGCCCCAATCTGATACATCTGACAAATAACTGCCCATACTCTATCAGTATGACACATCTCCTAAAAGAAGGGTGAAGAGTTTAGTACTGATAAAAAGTATGGACGTCAGAGTCAGACACCTGGGTTTAAAGCTCAGTTCTGGCCCCTCCAAGCTGGCTAAGACCTTTAACTTACTTATTGCTAATGCTCCTAATAATACCTACCTGCAATAATTTTGAAGATTACCTAAGACAGTGTACATAACATGCTTAGCATAGAGCCTGGCACAAAACAGAACTTAGTGAATATGAATATATAACCACAAAGTCCAATTGTTTATGCCTTGTGAAAGCCAGTACGATATTTCTTTTATATGGGTCATAAAAACAAGGTGCTGACTGATCTTCCCCCAAAATCCTGGGGTCTGTAGTTACTGACCACTCATTACATGTTCAACACTATATGAAGTGTTTAAATAATTAATATATTATTTCTTAACTCTTGTAATTCTGGCAACAAAGCATGGAGTTAGGTTTCATTTTCTCTATTTTAGCAATGAAGAAGCTGAAACTAACAGAGTTTAGCAATTTTCCTGATATTACATGCTCTTCAATATCCAGAGTGATTTCACTAAGAAGTCCATGCTTTTTTCCCTTACATACACTAATTTCTTTGTGAATTTTTTTCATCTACATAAAAGTATTAACTAACACTAATAATAACTCAATTAGATATAATGTGTTTGTAATTTTTAAATCAATTCACCAATAAGTATATTTTCTTATACTCTCATATGTTCTAGGAGATGTAAAAAGAGTCTAAACACATGAGCCCTCCCCTCAAGTAGTGTACAATCTACAGATAGAAACAAAGTGCACTGTATGAGCTATCGGATAGCAAATCATTTTGGTAATTGACACCCAGGCCTATGTGAAGACATAGCAGATTAGGAAAAAGAAATGGAATATGCCAGAAACTACAAAGCTTAAATCTGTTTAAGAGACAGGAGTGAATGAGTCTGTTAATAAAGTAATTAAGGAAAAAAGACAGCAGTGAGTCTAACAGCAATACAAGCTGAAAACTAAGGTGATGTTCAGCAAGTATCAAATGGAGAAAGAGACAGTTGGTTCTGTTAACACTAGTGAGCTCATGTGTGATTGGTGAATAGGGGAGTTACATCAGTACAAAGTGGAAGTTGTGATGGCTTATAGGTGTTTGGACTTAGGCAAGGGAGCCAGAAAAACAGGAGTAGAACTGCAATCTCCAGAAAAAAAAAGTCGCAGCTCAGCTATTGCACAGGCAGAAGCCTTGGAGGTTCCAGTTTGTGAAAATGTTAAGAGTGTCTATGTCCAGGAACCCTTCTCCCTACCCAGAGAGGCACACCCCATCCTTGCTTAATTCTCAGGTCCTGCCAGGTTGTACTTCCTCCTCTGCCCAGAGCTACACTCCCATGTGCATTGTCTCACCCTCTATTGTTTTTGTGCATTTTTAACTTTCCCTCAGTCAGCCTCCAGCCACCCTGGGCAATCTGCCTACCTACATTAAGTTATTTTTCAAGATACAGTTATTTTTGCTGTTGATGATGTTGTTAATTCTCTGGTTACAAAGTTGCATAACTTTTGAGGGATCCGTTGGTCTGTATCTACTGCTGTTTTTCCCTTAAATGCAGTTATTTTTAGTGAGTGGTTTAATGACAAACAGAACAGGAAGTTTCTTCAAGAATATGGGTATGTATAGCTGATTCACTTTGATGTATAGCAGAAACTAGCACAACATTGTAAATCAACTACTCCACTAAATTTTTTTTACAAAAGAATGTACATATCACAATAGAAACTTAAAGCCAGAAGCTAAACCAGAAACAAGTTTTAGTGATTAAGACATGAAGCAATGAAGCAATAGATTAAGTTCTTAACAGAAAGGAGACAAAGAGATAAATATGGAAGAAATAGTAAGGGGGAAAATATTCTATGATTTAATTGATTACTATGAAAGAGATTTAAAAGTAAAAGTTTTCAAGAATAATGAAAGCCAGCCACATAAATGAGAAACTTGAAATGAAAAAAAACATTTCATGGACAGGGAAGCCTGGCATGCTGCAGTCCATGGGGTCGAAAAGAGTCAGACATGACTGAACGACTGAACTGACTGAATGCCTGTTGCGTTTAAGATGGAACATATATAAAAGTTAGTCGTGTGCTACTGCTAAGTCACTTCAGTCATGTCCAACTCTGTGCGACCCCATAGACGGCAGCCCACCAGGCTCCCCTGTCCCTGGGATTCTCCAGGCAAGAACACTGGAGTGGGTTGCCATTTCCTTCTCCAGAGCATGAAAGTGAAAAGTGAAAGGGAAGTCGCTCAGTCATGTCCAACCCTCAGCGACCCCATGGACTGCAGCCCACCAGGCTCCTCCATCCATGGGATTTTCCAGGCAAGGGTACTGGAGTAGGGTGCCATTGCCTTCTCTGTTACTCCTATACTAACAACTTAAAACATATAAATGGAAATGGTTTGGGAGTATGTGGAAATGAGAGACTGAATTTGAGCAAGAGATTAATTTTGGAGATGTATATTTGGAAGACATTAAAGTGACAGCTAACTTAAAGAAAAGGTAATTTCTTTGAAGGTATATGTAGAGAAAAAGATGAGTCTTAAGGA
Organism: Bos mutus; assembly: GCF_027580195.1. Classification (NCBI taxonomy): domain Eukaryota; kingdom Metazoa; phylum Chordata; class Mammalia; order Artiodactyla; family Bovidae; genus Bos; species Bos mutus. The sequence goes on from NC_091622.1 coordinate 83,968,909, forward strand.
ACAGCCAAGCTTAGAGACAGGCAGAGAGGGAAATAAAGAGACACCAAAATAAGGAACCAGAAATGAGTTGTTGGAAAAGGAGGGAGGGGGAAATCAGCACACTTCAGGATTATAGAACCCCAAACAAGATCATATTTTAAGAGGAGGTAGCCACATGCCATTGAGATGGGAGGGAGTAAGAGAGCCAGTAAGATATATATATATATATATATATATATATATGCAGTAAGATTTCTGCATATAAAGTTATTGATGATTTTTGAGAGGGGGAAGATCAGATTCCTCCTAAAACAGAAAAGCAGTGTGTTATAATCACAAGGCCAAACTTGGTTTCTCCTCTTTAGTTCCCCAAATTTATGAGACATTCGTATCTAATACTATCATCAAAAAGGCATTGTATTAACAGAAGAGGTAACATATTTTCAAATGAAATTATAAACAACTGTGATTTACTTCAAAATAGATCTGGAGTTGAGGATGGGAAGAAGAAGGTTGGGGGTTAAAATATGTAGGAATGAAATAAGGTTGGTCATGAGCTGATAATGTATAAGCTGGGTGATGTGTACACACTGTGAGTCAATCACAGAAAAAAGTGTGGTCCCGTCCCAACCGCATCAGCAAGGCCCAAGTGGGGAGACTGGACTTCCACCCTTACAGAATCTGAAGAAGTCCAGTTCCCACCTGACTGGTGTCAGAGGAGGCTGAGTGGGCAGCCTCTCTGTCATCCCTGCCAGGTGATGATGAAGCCTTCCTCTTCCTCCCCTGTGGTAACCAGCTGCGAGCATGAACTACCCCCCAGTACCGATGAGGCAGAGCTCTCTCTCCTTCTAGGGTGATGTCAGAACAGACCTAGTGGACAGCCAAGCAGTGATAAGGTCACTATCCCATGATGTCAGTGGAGACCACAAGGGGAGCAGTAACAAGTTGCCCCCATCCAGAGTGGTATTTTTTTACTTCATCCTCACCATCCCAGACTTTATATGTGAAATCCCCTAAATGGAGGGTGTGAGGGGATTTTCTGTTCCTCCACCAAGAAGGGTGAGGAGGGAAAATGGTACATATTTTTTAAAAAATTAGATTTAATAAGTTTCAGGACTTTTCTGGCAGTCCAGTGCAGAGAGGGCGGGTTGGATCACTGGTCAGGGAACTAAGATCCTGTATGCCAGGCACTGCACGGCCAAAAAAATAAAATAAATTTAATAATTTTCTCCCATCTTAAAAGAAAAAAAAAACACACTTAGTGAAAGTGAAAGTGGCTCAGTCGTGTCTTATTTGTGACTCCATGGACTGTATAGTCCATGGAATTCTCCGGGCCAGAACACTGGAGTGGGTAGCTTTTTCTTCTCCAGGGGATCTTCCCAACCCAGGGATCAAACCCAGGTCTCCAGCATTGAAGGTGGATTCTTTACCAGCTGAGCCACAAAGGAAACCCTAGTGAGAAGCCTGCAATTCCACCTCCATCCAGCATTAACAAAGGTCTCTTTCCACACCTTGCTGTCAGGGGACAATGAGTGGGAGAAGTGCTACCTCATTCCCCTACACACTCCACTGTCATGTCAGAGGAGTCCTGTAAAAACAGAAGATTTAAAGGAGATGCCGAAACTCATAACATAATATTCAAAATGTCCAGGATATTTCTGAAAATCACCCAATACCAAGAACCAGGGAAATTTTGACTCGAATAAGAAAAGGCAGTCAATCAGACACTGACACTGAGATGACAGATATTGGAATTATCTGACAAAGATTTTAAAGCAGTCATCACAAAAATGTCTTAATGGGCAGTTTCCATCATGAAACAAACAAAAAATCCAATAAAAAGCTCACTAGACGTGCTTAACAGAAAAATGAAGGAGATGATGGAATTAAAAACAAAATCAATGAAATTGAAGATAGAATGATAGAAATTGCTCAATCTGAACACACAGAAAGAGGAGTGAAAAGAAAATGAACAGAAGCTCAGAGATCTCTGAGAGCATAATGAAAGCGCTAACATACCTATTACTGGATTCCAAAATGAAGCTGAAAATTTTTCAAGGAAATAAAGGCTGAAACTTTCCCAAGTTTGTCAAAGGGCATAAACTTGCAGATTAAAAAGCTGAGCAAGCCCTAAGCAGTATAACCAAGAGAAATCCATGCCAAGATACAAACTCAAACTTTTGAAAACTAAAGACAAAGAAAAAACCTTGAACACAGCAAGAAAAAAAATGACACTTCATCTGCAAGAGAAAAGCAATTCTAATAACAGCAAGTTCTTATCATAAATTACAGAGGCCATGATTTAAACACTAAAAAAAAAAAAAAACTGTCAAGCATAAATTACATGCCTGGCAAAATTATGCTTTACAAATAAATAGGAAATAAAAATTTTGCAGACCAAGAAAATCTAAGGGAATTTGACACTAGCAGATCTACACTTAAAAAAAAAAATGGCTGGACTATAAAAAAAATCAAAAAAACAAAAAACAAAAAAAAAATCAAAATGGAATTCTGAAAAAAGGCTACTGTATGATTCTACTCATACAACATTCTTGAAATTACAAAATTATAGAGATGGCAAACAGATTGGTGATTGCCAGATGTTAGTGATGATAAAGTGATGGGGGAAGGAAATGGATGTTTTTATAAAGGAAGAAAGATCTCCGTGGTGATGGAAGAGTTCTTAACTGCAGTGATGACGACACAAATCTGCACATGTGATAAAAAGCAAGAAGTACACCTGTACCAAGATCAGTTCCTAGCTTTTATATTCTACTCTAGTTATATGAGATGTAACCACTGGAGAATACTTGGTGAAGGTTATAGGGGACCCCTCTGTACTGTCTTTGCAACTTCTTGTAGAACTGTAATTATTTCAAAATAAAAAGTGAACAAAAAATTATGCACTCAATCACTTACCTGGCACGCATCTTTATTTCCTTTCAAGGAACCAGCACATAACATTGTAGGAGTTATGGCATTATTATAAGCTTGGGGTGCATTGCAGATTTTAGCGTCTATGAGATCTACCTGTACTTGCCGAAGATGATTTTGACTGCTACCTAAAGGGGAAAAATTAGACTTCATATTTATATATATACATATATTCTATAAACCTGAAGAAAGTCTTTTATAATTAGTTATTGGATGAGCTGGCACATAGAATCTTAGGAATGTATTTTTTCAGATATAGTGGTATTTGGGAAATGAAGTAGAACTATTTTAAATGAGATGGTTGTATGGCATCACTGACTCGATGAACATGAGTTTGAGTAGGCTCCAGGAGTTGGTGATGGACAGGGAAGCCTGGTGTGCTGCACTCCATGAAGTCGCAAAGAGTCAGACACGACTGAGCTACTGAACTGAACTGACGATTGGATGAGATGGCACATAGAATCTTAGGAATGTATTTTTTTAGATACAGTGGTATTTGGGAAATGAAGTATAACTATTTTAAATGAAGTTAAAGTGAAGTCTCTCAGTCATGTCCAACTCTTTGTAACCCCATGGACTGTAGCTTACCAGGCTCTGAGGAACCTCTCAGTCCATGGAATTTTCCAGGCAAGAGTACTGGAGTGGGTTGCCATTTCCTTCTCCAGGGGATCTTCCCAACCCGGTGAAGTTAGGTGCCTAGAAAAGAATCTCAAGTTGCTTAAGTAATTTCTATTTCATTATTAAGCTTAGAAGTTAATTTCAGTAGGGAAAGATGGTGGTTTTATGATTCTCTAATCTTCACAATTGGGTGTAAGTATTAATGATCCCTAATCTCTTATGTGGTTAATACCCTGGTGGCTCAGGTGGTAAAGAATCTGCCTGCAATGTGGGAGATCCAAGTTTGATCCCTGGGTCAGGAAGATCCCCTGGAGAAGGGAATGGCAAACCACTCCAGTATTCTTGCCTAGAGAATTCCATGGACAGAGGAGCCTGGTAGGTTACAGTCCTTGGAGTCACAAAGAATATCAGACACAAGTAAGCAACTAACACTCCCACTTCACAATCTTATGTGGTTATTACCCTAGTAAAAATTTCAGACATATTCACTCTTTCAGCCATCTTACCAAGCACCATTACTATAATTGTAGTGATGTACTTGAAAGTAACCTAAAGCATGAAGGAATTTACATATCTTCTAAATTACTTAGTTCCCAAGTAGGACCTGATTGGCTCAGGTCCATATGACCAACCCACCAACATATTTTGGCATAATGGCATTCCATTCTTTAAATGCCTTAGCATACCAAATTAGGTTACTATGATTTGACTTTCTCCTCAGACGCTCACCATCATTTTGCAGTGCTCCAAATCCTGTCACAAACATCTCATCACCAGGGCGGAACTCATGGGATGCATCGGGGAGACAAATTTTGTGTACTGCATTTGTGTAGGGAACAGGCCTGGAAAGCTCTAAGACTGAAATATCATAGTCATGCGATGGATATTTGTATTTTTCATGCACAATTATCCTCCGGAGGGCTCGTCTCATTTTTGGAGGATATATTGTGACTCCAAAAGAAGCAGTCCACCTGGCTGGGTCCTTATACCTGAGGATAAAGTATAAGGAACAAATCCCACTTTACCATGTTACTAATATAATTACTTATATTAAATAATTTAGCACACACATGTCAGAGTAAGTTTCCCTTTTAAAATTATAGTTTCTATGCATAGATACAAATGCTTTCCAATCTAAGGTTCAGGGGTCAGATAAGGTGGAAATACCACTGTGTCATGTTTCTTAGGGCTTCCCGGGTGACTCAGTGGTAAAGAATCCACTTGCCAATGCAGGAAGACACAGGAGATGCAGGTTCAGTTCCTGGGTCAGGAAGATTCCCTGGAGAGGGAAATGGCAACCCATTCCAGTATTCTTGCCTGGAGAATCCTAAGGACAGAGGATCCTGGAGGGCTAAAGTCCACAGGGTTGCAGAGACTTGGGCACGATTGAGCAACTGAGCACACATGCATGTTTTCTTAGCATGTGCACTTCATTCTGCATACTGAGCCACCCACTCCATATCCTAGGGCCTTTTGATATTTCTGGGCATCAGTGACTCCAATGGACATATGGAAAGCATATCTTGTACAGAATTAGAGAACTGTATGCATTCTGTGTGCACCATGTTGCCTATCCACACATTTCTCTGAAAACCAAAACTGCTACACAATAATTTAACAAAGCATTACTTATCTTGTATACCTCAGGCATTTTGCAATGGGTTGGAAGATTGAATAAAAATTCCTTGAAATATAACTAGTCAATCTATTCAGTTGTATCAATATAATTTGTTACTACCAAATTTCTTCATATTTAATTTTTTCTTAGAATTTCTCCATCAGGATCAAAACAACAGTTCACTTAGCATCTATCTCAGGTAGATATGTAGAATCTACCTGGGAAATGGCTCTTGTTTTTCACACCAAGCTCAATGTCCAGAGATAATTCTCAAAGTCCTGCTTCCTTTGATAAATTACTGTGTAATTGTCAGTGGACAATTTATCTACATGTTCTTTGATACCTTTTTCTATTTATAGACTATAAGACCTCTTACTAACATTTATGTGTTTCCTACTCTCTTGTATCCAACTCTTTGGGACCCTGTGGTCCATACAGTCCATGGAATACTCCAGGCCAGAATACTGGAGTGGGTAACCGTTTCCTTCTCCAAGGGAGCTTTCCAACCCAGGGATTGAACCCAGGTCTCCCTCATTGCAAGCTGATTCTTTACCAACTAAGCCACCAGGGAAGCCCTTTGTGATAAAACATGCATATACATACGTATGTATGTATATAATCTTTAATTTGTATTAAACTCCTCTCTCATGAGGTATTTCCATCCTACTAAGCCCAATGCACTTTGCTTACCCTTAGTCATTCTCATAGAGAAGGAAATAGAAACCCACTGCTGTATTCTTGCCTGGGAAATCTCATGGATGGAGGACCCTGGGAGGGCTAGAGTCCACGGGGTCGCAAGAGTCAGATAGGACTTAGTGACTAAACCACCACCCCCATCCAGTTGTTTTCAAGGTTCCATACTTACGTTCTAAAGCAGTGGGCAGCACTCACAAGCCATGTGTCATTAATTAAAGTTGCTCCACAGCGATGGATCCCATCCCATTGCAGACTAGTTTGCCACGGCCATTCACCCTCTTGTACCTCTGTTCCACCAACAATCCTGAGACTCTGTCCTGGGGTTTTGTTCCTTCGTGTCCCACAACCTGCAGAAGAGAGGATGCATTTGTTAGCAATTGTTTTTACACATCAAACTGTGTTGTGCATGCTTAGCCATGTCCTACTCTTTGCAACCCCATGGGCTGTAGCCCACCAGGCTCCTCCGTCCATGGGATTTCCCAGGCAAGAATACTGGTGTGGGTTGCCATTTCCTTCTCCAGGGGATCTTCCTGACACAGGAATCAAATCCAAGTCTCCTGAATCTGCTGCATTGGCAGGTGGGTTCTTTACCCCTGAGCCAACTGTGAAGCCTGTGTATGTATATACATATGTATATATTTATCTCTATATACAACAGATTAATATATATTAGTACATATATTAATTGTATGTATATGTATTTAATATTAGTAATAGAATATTGTTTATAATAGAGTTTCTCAATCTTGGCATTTCTGACATTTTCAGATGGATAATTCTCTGTTGTGGGTGTCCATCTTGTGCATCACAGGATGTCTAAAAGGATCCCTGGCCTATACATATTAGATACCAGTAGTATCCCTGTTCCCCAACCATCATGATAACCCAAATGCCACAATAGGACTTAGTCACTTGGGGGGGTCAAAATTGCCCCTGTTTGAGAACTACTGTCTTGTAATTCTGTGTTCATGTATGAGTCTCATATATCTAGTCTCACTGAAGTATAAGCTGCTTTAAGCAAGGATTAAATCATCCATTTTATGTCCCTATTGACTAACACAGCACTGGTACCTAACAAGTTCCCAATAAATACTAGTAGTGAAAAGATATGCCATGTAATGGGATTATTGTTTGGTTTTACATTTAGTTAAGCCTATGAATTAACCAACATTCTGAGCTGGTGAGTAGTGCATTTCATTTCATCTTTTAATATAAAGGTATCGTGTAATTCTGTTAAATATATTCTCAAATCATGGTAGGGTATTCTGCCATAGGGGGAAGAAACACTGTGCCTTGAGTCAGTACCTTTAAAATATGGGTGAAGATATTATTTGTGCTTTCAATAATTTCATCCACCTATACCCCAGTCCTGTCACTTCAATTCAGTCACTAGTCGTGTCTGACTCTTTGCAACTCCATATACTGCAGCATGACATGCCTCCCTGTCCACCACCAACTCCCAAACTCATGTCCAAAAAGTCAGTGATGCCATCCAACCATCTCATCCTCTGTCATCCCCTTCCCCTCCCGCCTTCAATCTTTCCCAGCATCAAGGTCTTTCCAAATGAGTCATCTCTTCCCATCAGGTGGCCAAAATATTGGAGTTTCAGCTTCAACATCAGTCCTTCCAGTGAACATTCAGGACTGATTTCCTTTAGGATGGACTGGTTGGATCTCCATGCAGTCCAAGGCACTCTCAAGAGTCTTCTCCAACACCTTAAAAGCATCAATTCTTCGGCCCTCAGCTTTCTTTATAGTCCAACTCTCACATTCATACATGACTACTGGAAAAGCCATAACTTTAACTAGATGGACCTTTGTTACAAAGCAAAGTAATATCTCTGCTTTTTAATATGCTGTCTAGCTTGGTTATAACTTTCCTTCCAAGGAGTGAGTGTCTTTTAATTTCATGTCTGCAGTCACCATCTGCAGTGATTTTGGAGCCCGGAAAAATAAAGTCAGCCACTGTTTCCACTATTTCCCATGTATTTGCCATGAAGTGATGGGACCAGATGCCATGATCTTAGTTTTCTGAATGTTGAGCTTTAAGCCAACTTTTTCACTCTCCACTTTCACTTTCATCAAGAGGCTCTTTAGTTCTTCTTCACTTTCTGCCATAAGGGTGGTATCATCTGCATATCTGAGGTCATTGATATTTCTCCCGGCAATCTTGATTCCAGCTTCTGCTTCATCCAGCCCAGCGTTTCTCATGATGTACTCTGCATATAAGTTAAATAAGTAGAGTGACAATATACAGTCTCGACCTACTCCTTTTCCTATTTGGAACCAGTCTGTTGTTCCATGTCCAGTTCTAACTGTTGCTTCCTGACCAGCATACAAGTTTCTCAAGAGGCAGGTCAGGTGGTCTGGTATTCCCATCTCTTTCAGAATTTTCCACAGTTTGTGGTGATCCACACTGTCAAAGGCTTTGGTATAGTCAATAAAGCAGAAATAGATGTTTATCTGGAACTCTCTTGCTTTTTCGATGATCCAGCGGATGTTGGCAATTTGATCTCTGGTTCCTCTGCCTTTTCTAAAACCAGCTTGAACATCTGGAAGTTCACAATTCACGTATTGTTGAAGCCTGGCTTGGAGAACCCCAGTCCCATAATTGTCAGCAATTTTTATAATATGAGATGAATAACATCAAGATTTTATTTAGTGTGGAGTAGCACTAAGTTTCTGCCTTTAGCTGAAAAATATCGATGTACAAATTACTTCTATACAATCTTTAGAAAGTTTTCATGAGGATATATTGTAGATATCTGCAATCAGAACATTAAGAAATATTTTTGCCTTTTCTTTAACAACTGTACCATTCACTTCTACTACACATCTGCCACAGGCCCCATATATCCATTTCAAAATCCTCCTAGTTTTTATCCTTTTGCAATAAAAGGTACTTTAGAGGTAAGATAAACACCATGAGATGTGCATAAATCAAACTTTATTCTGACCCCATAATACTGACAAAGTAAACTTAAATAATCTAGAATTAACTTTATTCATTCAGGTAATACAATTTTAATAAATGTGTTAAACTTACAATTGTTCAGGAAGTTGTCTGTTTCTGTCTTGTTGATTTCTGAAACACACAGAAATGGTCAATAGAACAGGATCTGCACATCAGAATTTCCTAATGCCTCTGAGTACTTAAAATACTAAAGTTTGCTCGATTCCATTAAAAGATAGTATCTCTATGATGTAAAACTTTCAAAAAGCAACACAGTTTATCATAGACATAGTATATTCATTTTCTTGGGGAGAAGGGAGATTTGAACAGTTTCTTAAACTTTAGTGTGGCTAAAAGTCACCCGAAGAGCATCTTTATACTGTAAATTCCTTTTCCTTTTCCCAGTAATTCTGAGTTTGTCCTGAAACCCAGGAATCTGAGTTTTATAGCAGGAAATAGGATGTAGGTAGTTCATAGCTTTTAGGGGGGAAATCTTACTCTAAATCGCAGTATTATTCCCTAAATAATTGACCATTATTTCAGTTTTGTATTATTTGTTTTACCAAACTCATAAGCGTAGTTCCGTCTGTACAACATACCCTAGTGCATGTCCATAAATTAGTTCTCACTCCCATTGAAAAACAATGCTGTCCATTTCTTGGTCTTCTTTTCGCCAAAGTTTTAGCAAGACAATTTATCCTCAAATTGTCATTCAACTCTAGCCAGGGGCTCCTTAGCTCAACAATCAGATCCTAATCCTATCCAAATGCTAAACCAACCGATAGTTACATAAAACTCTCAATACTCAAATTTCCTGATTCAGTATTTCTAATGAATGAACCTATTTTCTTTGAACATGGCAAGATAGGATTTCTAAATGTAAAAAAAAATAATGTTAATTTCTTTAGTATTCAATAGTATTGATTCACAAAAAATCTATTTTCTAGAAAGACTTTTCTGACTTTATTCTGGCTACATTTGGAGAAAATGAAAAAATAACAAAGAAGTGGCCATTTATTCTCAGTAAATATTTAAAAACACCACCACAAGTCTCCCTATTTCAATATTCTTTATTTCAAGCTTTTCCTAGAGAAAATCTGGGCTTTGCATGTTGATACTATTACAAAAATAAATAAGAGACTCAAAATGGAGTCATTGTGCTAAGTCCCACATCGGTAAGCCAAACTTACCATCTAGCCTAATTGCGGTTTCAACCTATTTCAGGAATACGACTTTTAATCAGTGAATCTGGAATTACCTAGTCAGCACTAGTGAAGTAATCTGTCTGCTGACCCCCATCATCCCCCAAATAAAGTTTCCCTTTCCTGACACAATCCACTTTGCCAGAAAACTTCTTGCCTTCTTCTGGCCATAAAAGTCTTCCATTTTGTATAGCTCCTCGGAGTTCCTGTCTGTCCGCGAAGGCAGAGTGCTGCCCAATCCATAAATCATTAAATAAAGTCAATTAGACCTTTAAATTTACTTCTTTGAATTTCTTCCTTTTTTTTTAACATACTACTGACAGAGTTGACTTCATGAATGCATGGCTTGTGTATCTGCACCAAGTCCTATGCTCAGCATGACCTTGCACTTGGTTTAATGCTCACTGTGTTGAAATTGGTAATAATTGTTTCCTATAATTTGTGTTTGGAAGTGAAGTTTGACAGGATAATTGAGTATGGCACGGGCAGAGGAGATATATACCATGTGTCCATGGATTCATGCTACCCCTTTTGCATGTGTTATTCATGATATCCTATGAACTAAGAATTCCAATGGACCCACAATGTTCAGCAAACTCAAAATGAGTACAAGATAGTGTGTGATGTCTACCACTATATAAACAGAGGTTACTGACAGCCCCAGGAGGCCAAGTTTTCTGTTTGAACCAGAACTTGCTTAGAACGCTAAAGAAGTAATGGCATTCAAATAAACACAAATGACTAAGGGACCTACCATACCCTTTCTTGTGCCCGTTACTTCTTTGTATTAGCCAAAAGCTTTAGCTGAAAATAATGATACAGAAGGATGTTTTGGTCCTTCCTCACATAAGCTGATGGTAGAGAGCACTGGTAAAATGTACCTGTATCTAGAAAGGAAATAAACAATGTTGAGCTAGACTTCTCTAGCATTTCTTTGGTTGTGGTAACCAAGATGCATGCATGGATAAGCTATGAAATACAGTTGTATAATTTTCATGATTCCAAATAAAAATTAAATGCTTTCATAGTTGCATTTGAAATTGACATTTCACAATATAAAGGTCATCAGCAAAACTCATGCTATTAATTTAAAATTTTGACTCTATCACTTACTGCTGCTGCTGCTGCTAAGTCGCTTCAGTCGTGTCCGACTCTGTGCGACCCCATAGACGGCAGCCCACCAGGCTGCCCCATTCCTGGGATTCTCCAGGCAAGAACACTGGAGTGGGTTGCCATTTCCTTCTCCAATGCATGAAAGTGAAAAGTGAAAGGGAAGTCGCTCAGTCGTGTCCGACTCTTAGCGACCCCAAGGACTGCAGCCCACCAGACTCCTCCGTCCATGGGATTTCCCAAGCAAGAGTACTGAAGTGGGTTGCCATTTCCTTCTCCACGTTTTCATTTAAAATATCATTAATTAATAGATAAAAATACCATGACAAATTAAGAAAAATCATGTATCTTAGTACCTTTTACAGCACTGTCTAATTGCTTTTCAAAAGAGTCTCAGACTTTCACTTTTCACTGGGCCCCACAAATTACATACTAATAGCTGGCCCTGACTAGTGGGCTTCCTTTTCTAAGCAAGTAGAGGGACTAACCACCAGGTTTGGTCTCTAGTTACATCTGTCAGCTTTTATATTAGCACTTTTATTCCTTCTTTCTACTTGTGCCTTATTCTGTAGTTTTAGTCCTGCCATATCCAATACTTTATTCACCAGCCACATGTGCCTAGTAAGCTCTTGAAATGTGACTAAACTGAAGTGCATTATAAATATAAAATATACAATCAATTTCAAATCTCATGAAAAATGTTTACATGGACTATTTGTCAATATGAATTACATTGTGAATGCAATGTATTATATGTTACATTATTATTTCAAGAGTAGACAGTTATATGAACTACTTGTTGAAATAGTACTACTTTGGCTATATTGGGTTAAATGCATAAATTAATTAAATACATTTCACATGTTTACTTTTACTTTTTTAATGTGGCTACCAGAAACTTTAAGAATATACATGTGGCTGGTACACCATTTCTAGAGACTAACACTGTACTATAGCATATGACTGAGATTTTAACCAATCTTATATTTCCCCTGAGGGTCTTGTATGTTTTTCACTTTCTAGTTTTGAGGATCTATCACTGTTTATCTTGTTCCCTTGCCCTGACAAAATCAAAAAATTTAGATTTTTCAAGTTAGTTATAAAATATACCAAAAATAATTTTTGCCAAAAGATAAACGATATACTTTTCATTGGCAAAGGGCCTAAGAGAAGAAGCTGCTGCTGCTAAGTCACTTCAGTATTGTCTGACTCTGTGCAATCCCATAGACAGCAGCCCACTGGGCTCCTCCATCCCTGGGATTTTCCAGGCAAGAACACTGGAGTGGGTTGCCATTTCCTTCTCCAATGCATGAAAGTGAAAAGTGAAAGTGAAGTCGCTCAGTCGTGTCTGACTATTAGGGTCCCCGTGGACTGGAGCCCACCAGGCTCCTCTGTTCATTGAATTTTCCAGGCAAGAGTACTGGAGTGGGTTGCCATTGCCTTCTCTGAGAGAAGAAGCTAATAAGGTTTATTAATGACATTTGAATGAAAATGTCATTCAAATCACATTTGATGGCATGAATCTTTCACAAAATCTAAAAATCAGTAGCATATAAGCCATCACACTCAGAACATAAAAAGTAAGCAACAGGAAGAGGAATAAACACATAGAGCCACTTTTTCCATTCACTGGATTCTATAGCTAAAGTGTAAGGCCAAATATAGAAAAAGAATCCAGGCTCACCAGTTAATGACAGACTTGCAGAGGAGATGTAAGTTTAAGGTAGTATTAAAATTTTAACAACTTCATTTGGATCAATTTAGTCCCAAAGAAGTATTCTGTTGGTGGCAAGACCCCATAATGAAAAACATCCAAAAACTTTTAAAGATTAGTGCCCAAAACCAAAGTTATTCTATGTAAGAGAATTGAATTAGAAGAGATAAACTTACTTTTAATTTCAACTGATTCAGGATCTAATTTAGGGGGTCCTACAGCATCTTGCAGCTTTTCATGTAGAACATGTTGTATTATTTTATTGATGGTTTCAGGGTCCTCAGTAGAAGGAAATCTAAAAATCAGCAGCATATGAGCCAACACTCCATGTTCCTCTTGACTGTGGACCAAAAAAAAAGAAAAAAAGAGAGAGATACAGTTTTAAAAGGTTAAGTTCCAAATAAGATTTATGGCAATATCACAGTCTATTTTTTCTTTATAACTCATTTGAAACACAAACACACAGAACAAATCTGTAAATTCAATTTTAAAAGATCTAATGTGTTTTCTTCTATATTTCTGATGCTGGGAAAGATGGAGGGCAGGAAGAGAAAAGGGTGACAGAGGATGAGATGGTTAGATGGCATCACGACTCAGCAGACATGAGTCTGAGCAAACTCTAGGAGATAGTGAAGGACAGGAAGCCTGGCATGCTACAGTCCATGGAGTCAAAGAGTCAGATATGACTTAGGGACTGAACAACAACAACAACAATATTCCTATCGTTTGCCACATTCAAAACTCCCATCTCAGGCTTTCAGCTAGTAGCCTATGATCTTCCTTACCACCACAGGATCTAGTTAAATACTTGAGTTATTATCATCAAAAGACAATTGTCTTGTCAACCATCCAAAATTATCAAATAAAATGTATGGTAAATAAGAAACTAACTCTGGCTTTGGCTTTCAGGATTAATTAAATCCAGTGATTTCTCCCAAGTAATCTTCAGGCTCTTCTAAACAACTCTTAATCCTAAAGACATTAGAAAGCTTGACCAAGTCTTGACTTCACGTGATTTTATTTCCACAATAGAGTGTTATTGAGCCTTGGCATTATTTGAAGGAATTACTACTTTGGAACCACCCTTGACTACTCTTTCTCATTCTCAGTCTATACTCTACCCCTTCTTTCACAATCACAACCAGTTCCCTTTCAGCTTGGGTGCAATAGGCTGCCACTGTGCTGGGCATCTGAGGAGGGTGAGTCCAAGTGCATGGGCACTTTAAAAGCCATCTCCCAGATAGATACAATTTTGTAGATCTCAACATTTGACTCCTGTTCATTTTCAGAGTTAGATGTTTTGGAAGCTTGTCTCCAGGTACAGGTCCTAAAAGCTGAGGTGCCTGATTTGGGGTTGAAACTTTTCACTCATCAGGGAGAATCTCTGGGTTTGAGATTTTTTTCCTGGTGTGGCAGAATAGGATTTATGGCAAGATTGTGTCCCAGCCTCTCCAACCTGCTTCAGTGTGACTTTCTTCTCATTTGCTCAGTGTGCAGTAGTTACTCGGTAAACCTTTTTTTTTTTTTTTTTTTTAAGAGAAAATTGTTTCTTCTGTGTCTGTAGATTCAGTGACTCCATGGAAGGAGATGAGTTTTTTTTTTTTTTTTTTGCTGTTTGCTAGGACTTTCTTTTGTCTTTTTAATTTGTAATATTTATTTTTTAAATTTTTTTATTTTTAAACTTTACAATGTTGTATTAGTTTTGCCAAATATCGAAATGAATCTGCCACAGGTATACCCGAGTTCCCTATCCTGAACTCTCCACCCTCCTCTCTCCCCTCCCCTCCCTCTGGATCGTCCCAGTGCACCAGCCCCAAGCATCCAGTACTGTGCATCGAAACTGGACTGGCAACTCGTTTCATACATAATATTATACATGTTTCAATGCTATTTTCCCAAATCTCCCCACCCTCTCCCTCTCCCACAGAGTCCATAAGACTGATCTATACATCGGTGTTTCTTTTGCTGTCTCGTACACAGGGTTATTGTTTCCATCTTTCTAAATTCCATATATATGCGTTAGTATACTGTATTGGTGTTTTTCTTTCTGGCTTACTTCACTCTGTATAATAGGTTCCAGTTTCATCCATCTCATTAGAACTGATTCAAATGTATTCTTTTTAATGGCTGAGTAATACTCCATTGTGTATATGTACCACAGCTTTCTTATCCATTCATCTGCTGATGGGCATCTAGGTTGCTTCCATGTCCTGGCTATTATAAACAGTGCTGCGATGAACATTGGGGTGCACGTGTCTCTTTCCCTTCTGGTTTCCTCAGTGTGTATGCCCAGCAGTGGGATTGCTGCATCATAAGGCAGTTCTATTTCCAGTTTTTTAAGGAATCTCCACACTGTTCTCCAATCACAGCAGGATCCTCTATGACCCACCTCCCAGAATATTGGAAATAAAAGCAAAAATAAACAAATGGGACCTAATTAAACTTAAAAGCTTCTGCACATCAAAGGAAACTATTAGCAAGGTGAAAAGGCAGCCTTCAGAATGGGAGAAAATAATAGCAAATGAAGCAATGGACAAACAACTAATCTCAAAAATATACAAGCAACTCCTACAGCTCAACTCCAGAAAAATAAATGACCCAATCAAAAAATGGGCCAAAGAACTAAATAGACATTTCTCCAAAGAAGACATACAGATGGCTAACAAACACATGAAAAGATGCTCAACATCACTCATTATCAGAGAAATGCAAATCAAAACCACTATGAGGTACCATTTCACACCAGTCAGAATGGCTGTGATCCATAAGTCTACAAGCAATAAATGCTGGAGATGGTGTGGAGAGAAGGGAACTCTCTTGCACTGTTGGTGGAGATGAGTTTTTTTCTTCCTGCTTCACCATCTTGAACCAGAACCCCAAAGAATCTTACTCCTCACACATATGCTGCATCAACTTCTGTGCTCCCAAACTGTAGGTAGGAATACCAACTAGAATTCATTTTTGCAAGGTGGTTTATCTATTATAAATTTGATTATCTATCCTCTCTGATGCAGCATGTCTACTCTTAGAAGTTTAATCTTCAAAATACACTCTTTTGGTGCAAGGAGATATGTATACATACAGCATCTTAACTTTATCTTTAAATCAAAAAAATATTGTAACAACCCAAGTGCCCATCAAAAGGGCAATGGCTAAATCAATTTTGACATACACTTGTAGTGAAAAACTATATAGCCAGCTAAGTCAGTATGCAATCGTTGGGAAAATATTAAAAGTAAATTACTAACAAGATGTGTTGGGTGGCCATATGCAGGCCAAAGAGTCCTTCCTCCTACTGGGGCTCTTGGTGTCACTGTGACCAGCGAGCTGGACATCTTCATGGGGAACATGACCCTCATCAACGAGGATGTGTATCACCTCTGGCTGGATAGTGATTTGGTGAGTGGCGCGGTGGCCCTGAGGGTGTGCTTGCTGGGGAATCCTGAAGCAGCCCGGTGCCACAGCAGCGATGCTCCAGAGAGACACCATGGACCACTACAGTAATTTCCATGTGCTTGAGCACCTGCTCCATGCACCACCAAATCTGCGGCACCAGATCATCTTCCAGATCTTGCCCTTTTGATAGGCGCTGTTCATCTAGAGGGACTCTCCCTCTAACCAGGCCTTCGTGCGGGAGGCGCTGGGCAAGAATCTGTCCAAGGGCACCAAGAAAGACCTGGATGACTTAGGCACGAAAACCGGCATCACCCTCAAGAGCTACTGGAGACAGTCTGACAACTTTAAGCGAGTCTTCAAGGTGGTAGAGGAAATGAAGGGCTCCCCGATCAACAATCAGGAGGAGCTACCCCACACCCCCATGCCCAAGGCCAGGGGCGGCGGCCGGGAGGAGCAACCCCACGTCCAAGGAGCTGTGGCTGCACGGGGGCAGGAGGGCCTAGAGGAGCTATCCCACGTTGAAGGTCAGGAAGGGCAGCGTTTAGGAAATACCCTTCATCCAAGGTAAGGAGCAACGGCTGTGCTTTGCTGGAGCAGCGGTGAAGAGATACCCAACGCCCAAGGTAAGAGAAACCCAAGTAAGATGGTAGGTGTTGCAAGAGGGCATCAGAGGGCAGACACACTGAAATCGTACTCACAGAAAACTAGTCAATCTAATCACACTAGGACCACAGCCTTGTCTAACTCAATGAAACTAAATCATGCCCATGGGGCAACCCAAGACGGACGGGTCATGGTGGAGAGATCTGACAGAATGTGGTCCACTGGAGAAGGGAATGGCAAACCACTTCAGTATTCTTGCCTTGAGAACCCCATGAACAGTATGAAAAGGCAAAATGATAGGATGCTGAAAGAGGAACTCCCCAGGTCAGTAGGTGCCCAATAGTCTACTGGAGATCAGTGGAGAAATAACTCCAGAATGAATGAAGGGATGGAGCCAAAGCAAAAACAATCTCCAGCTGTGGATGCGACTGGTAATAGAAGCAAGGTCCCATGCTGTAAGGAGCAATATTGCATAGGAACCTGGAATGTCAGGTCCATGAATCAAGGCAAATTGGAAGTGGTCAAACAGGAGATGGCAAGAGTGAATGTCAACATTCTAGGAATCAGCTAACTGAAATGGACTGGAATGGGTGAATTTAACTCAGATGACCATTATATCTACTACTGCGGGCAGGAATCCCTCAGAAGAAATGGAGTAGCCATCACGGTCAACAAAAGAGTCTGAAATGCAGTACTTGGATGCAATCTCAAAAATGACAGAATGATCTCTGTTCGTTTCCAAGGCAAACCATTCAATATCACAGTAATCCAAGTCTATGCCCCAACCAGTAACGCTGAAGAAGCTGAAGTTGAACGGTTCTCTGAAGACTACAAGACCTTTTAGAACTAACACTCAAAAAAGATGTCTTTTTCATTATAGGGGACTGGAATGCAAAAGTAGAAAGTCAAGAAACACCTGGAGTAACAGGCAAATTTGGCCTTGGAATATGGAATGAAGCAGGGCAAAGACTAATAGAGTTTTGCCAAGAAAATGCACTGGTCATAACAAACACCCTCTTCCAACAACACAAGAGAAGACTCTACACATGGACATCACCAGATGGTCAACACCAAAATCAGATTGATTATATTCTTTGCAGCCAAAGATGGAGAAGCTCTATACAGTCAACAAAAACAAGACCAGGAGCTGACTGTGGCTCAGATCATGAACTCCTGATTACCAAATTCAGAACTTAAATTGAAGAAAATGAAGAAAACCAGTAGACCATTCAGGTATGACCTAAATCAAATCCCTTATGATTATACAGTGGAAGTGAGAAATAGATTTAAGGGCCTAGATCTGATAGATAGAGTGCCTGATGAACTATGGATGGAGGTTTGTGACATTGTACAGGAGACAGTGATCAAGACCATCCCCATGGAAAAGAAATGCAAAAAAGCAAAATGGCTGTCTGGGGAGGCCTTACAAATAGCTGTGAAAAGAAGAGAAGCGAAAAGCAAAGGAGAAAAGGAAAGATACAAGCATCTGAATGCAGAGTTCCAAAGAATGGCAAGAAGAGATAAGAAAGCCTTCCTCAGCGATCAGTGCAAATAAATAGAGGAAAAAATAGAATGGGAAAGACTAGAGATCTCTTCAAGAAAATTAGAGATACCAAGGGAACATTTCATGCAAAGATGGGCTTGATAAAGGACATAAATGGTATGGACCTAACGGAAGCAGAAGATATCAAGAAGAGGTGGCAAGAATACACAGAAGAACTGTTCAAAAAAGATCTTCATGACCCAGATAATCACGATGGTGTGATCACTCACCTAGAGCCAGACATCCTGGAATGTGAAGTCAAGTGGGCCTTAGAAAGCATCACTACCAACAAAGCTAGTGGAGGTGATGGAATTCCAGTTGAGCTATTTCAAATCCTGAAAGACGATGCTGTGAAAGTGCTGCACTCAATATGCCAGCAAATTTGGAAAACTCAGCAGTGGCCACAGGACTGGAAAAGGTCAGTTTTCATTCCAATCCCAAAGAAAGGCAATGCCAAAGAATGCTCAAACGAATTGCACTCATCTCACACACTAGTAAAGTAATGCTCAAAATTCTCCAAGCCAGGCTTCAGCAGTATGTGAACCATGAACTTCCGGATGTTCAAGCTGGTTTTAGAAAAGGCAGAGGAACCAGAGATGAAATTGCCAACATCCGCTGGATCATGGAAAAAGCAAGAGAGTTCCAGAAAAACATCTATTTCTGCTTTATTGACTATGCCAAAGCCTTTGACTGTGTGGATCACAATAAACTGTGGGAAATTCTGAAAGAGATGGGAATCCTAGACCACCCGACCTGCCTCTTGAGAAATCTGTATGCAGGTCAGGAAGCAAAAGTTGGAACTGAACATGGAACAACAGACTGTTTCCAAATAGGAAAAGGAGTACATCAAGGCTGTATATTGTCACCCTGCTTATTTAACTTATATGCAGAGTACATCATGAGAAATGCTGGACTGGAAGAAACACAAGCTGGAATCAAGATTGCCAGGAGAAATATCAATAAGCTCAGATATGCAGTTGACACCATCCTTATGGCAGAAAGTGAAGAGGAACTAAAAAGCCTCTTGATGAAAGTGAAAGTGGAGAGTGAAAAAGTTGGCTTAAAGCTGGACATTGAGAAAACTAAGATCATGGCATCCAGTCCCATCACTTCATGGCAAATGGATGGGGAAACAGTGGAAACAGTGTCAGACTTTATTTTTCTGGGCTCTAAAGTCACTGCAGATGGTGACTGAAGCCATGAAATTAAAAGACACTTACTCCTTGGAAGGAAAGTTATGACCAACCTAGACAGCATATTCAAAAGCAGAGACATTACTTTGCCAACAAAGGTCCGTCTAGTCAAGGCTATGGTTTTTCCAGTGAGCATGTATGGATGTGAGAGTTGGACTGTGAAGAAGGCTGAGCGCCGAAGAATTGATGCTTTTGAAATGTGGTGTTGGAGAAGACTCTTGAGAGTCCCTTGGACTGCAAGGAGATCTAACCAGTCCATTCTGAAGGAGATCAGCCCTGCGATTTCTTTGGAAGGAATGATGCTAAAGCTGAAACTCCAGTACTTTGGCCACCTCATGATAAAAGTTGACTCATTGGAAAAGACTCTGATGCTGGGAGGGATTGGGGACAGGAGGAGAAGGGGACGACAGAGGATGAGATGGCTGGATGGCATCACTGACTCAATGGACATGAGTCTGAGTGAACTCTGGGAGTTGGTGATGGACAGGGAGGCCTGGCATGCTGCGATTCATGGGGTCTCAAAGAGTCAGACACGACTGAGCGACTGATCTGAACTGAACTGAACTGGTCGACAACACCCAGCAGCACTTCCTCCTGTTCGAGCGACTGGCCAGGGACTATGCAGCCATTGTCTTCTTTGCCAACAATCGCTTTGAGACAGGGAAGGAAAAAACTGCAGTCTCTCAGCTTTTGGGATTTTGCCTTCTGTGCTGAGTTCATGTTCTCGAACTGGACCCTCGGAGTTGTGGACTCCTGGGTGGATGACATGCATGTGGACTTAGAGGAGGAGAGTCTCCAGGACTTGAAGGAGATCAAACTGCCCTCTGGGGAAAGCTCTGTGTCTTTTCGAAGATGGAAGCCAGGTCCTGGGGGCTGGTGAATGTGGCCTCCAAGCTGACCCACAATAAGCATGTCAGAGACCTGTTTGTGGACCTTGTGGAGAAGTTCATGGAACCCTGTGGCCCAGACCACTGGCCGTTGAATGATTAATCAGTGTTGTGCATTGGTCCACTCCCTGGATGACTCTCGGCACCAGGCCCTCTGGGAGGGCTACATGGACACCCTCCCACCCTCCTTGGCTGCCTCCTGTGTCTCTATCATGACTGAGGCCACCGCCACACACTGACAATAAAGTTGCCATGACTTTGGGGAAAAAAAAGATGTGTTATTTCTGGGCATGAAACTATTAAAGAGGGGACTTTCGCTTTCTGTTTTTTTGTAATCTTGTGTTATTTGAATTTTACACAATTTTGTATTGCTTTTGTAATCTGGAAAAATAGAGCTTTAAAGGGATCATTGTTATATATCTCATCCCCCTTTTCACTGCCATAGCACCCCTATACATCCATTACTTACTCTTTTCTTCTTTCCCATAAAGTACTCCTCTACTGGCTCACTGAGAGAGACAAAAACAGCACCTCCCTCTACCCTAGCTATATGATTTACCTCACACCTTCGTATCACAGAAAACCTTCCTGAGTGGGTAAATTACTTTCTACCTCACATTTACTTCATTGCAGTCTACTTCCTCCCCTTCTGTTCAACTGAATCATTTCTCTACTTGAACACTAATGACTTCCTCATTGACATTTCCCATGAATTCTTTCTAGTCATATTACTTGGTAGCTCAGGAATCTTGTCAATACTGACCACTCCCTCACTAAAACTTTCTGTTATTAGCTTCAGTGGTGCCTCTCTCGACTCTTTGTTTTGCCTGCTCCTTCCCTGTCTATTTCCTAGTTTGCTATTTTTCTTCTATTTCCTTAAATATGTCATTCCTCAAGCTTTCTTCACGATCCTTTTTTTCTTGCATTACCCCTTTTCTGAGAAATTCTGTTGACACCCACACTTTCTAATACTCTGAGTTGATGTTGAGCAAATTTATGTCTTCAACTCAGTTTCCATTTCCTCCCTTATGTCAGACTCATATTTTGGGCTCATAGGATCACTTAGTATCTCAAATCAATATCTCTAAAGACTGACTTTATCTCTCCAACAAATTTGCACATCTTCAGAAGAAAGAATAACGAATAGAAAGATTTCTGGGATGAAGGGGTAAACAAATTAGAAAGTGATTCAGAAGATAGAATTGATTGTTGTTTTACAGTTGCTCTGTCATGTTTGACTCTTTGCAACCCCATGGACTGCATCACACCTGGCTTCCCTGTCCTTCACCATCTCCCAGAGTTTGCTCAAACTTATGTCCATTGAGTTGGTGATGATATTTAACCATCTTGTTCTCTGTCATCCCCTTCTCCTCCTGCCTTTGATCTTTCCCAGCATCAGAGTCTTTTCCAGTGAGTCAGCTCTGCATCAGGTGGCCAAAGTATTGGAGCTTCAGCTTCAGCATCAGTCTTTCCAATGAATAATCAGGGTTTATTTCCTTTAGGATTGACTGGTTGATCTCCTTGCTGCCCAAAGGGAATCTCAAGATTCTTCTCTACCGCTACAGTTCAAAGGCATCAATTCTTCAGCAGTCAACCTTTTTTATTGTCCAGTTCTCACATCCATACATGACTACTGGAAAAACCATAATATTGACTATATGGACCTTTGTAGGCATAGTGATGACTTTGCTTTTTAATACACTGTCTAGGTTTGTCTTTGCTTTAGTTGCAAGGAGCAATAGTTCCTCTCCAGTAGCATATTGGACCCCTCTGACCTGAGAGCTTCATCTTTCACTGTCATGTCTTTTTGCCTTTTCATACCATTCATGGGGTTCTTGAGGCAAGAACGCTGAAGTGGTTTGCCATTCCCTTCTCCAGTAGGCCACATTTTATCAGAACTCTCCACCATGACCCATCCATCTTGGGTGGCCCTACATGTCATGACTCATGGTTTCATTGAGTTAAGCAAAGTTGTGATCCATGATTCAGGTCTTCATTCTGTCTTCCCTCTGATGGATAAGATGCTTGTGCAAGTTTCTTGATGGGAGAGACTGGCTGTGGAGAAAACTGGGTCTTGTTCTGGTGGGCAAGGCTATGCTCACTAAGTCTTTAATCCAATTTTCTGCTGATGGTTGAGGCTGTGTAATGGCAGAAATGAAAGAAGCCTACACCTTGGAAGAAAAGCTATGACAAACTTAGACAGCATATTAAAAAGCAAAGATATTACCTTGCTGACAAAAGTCTGTAAGGTCAAATCTATGGTTTTCCCAGTAGTCATGTATGGATATGAGAATTGGACAATAAAGAACGCTGAGCATCAAAGAATTGATGCTTTTGAACTGTGGTGTTGGAAAAGACTTTTGAGAGTCCCTTGGACTGCAAGATCAAACCAGTCAATCCTAAAGGAAATCAGTCCTGAATATTCACTGGAAGGACTGATTCTGAAGCTGAAGCTCCAATCCTTTGGTCACCTGACGCAAAGAGCTAATTCATTGGAAAAGACCCTGATGCTGGGAAAGATTGAAGGTAGGATGAGAAGTGGACAACAGAGGATGAGATGGTTGGATGGCATCACTGACTCGATGAACATGAATTTGAGCAAGCTCCAGGAGTGGGTGAAGGACAGGGAAGCCTGGTGTGCTGCAGTCTATGTGGTCACAAAGAGTTGAACACAACTGAGTGACTGAACTGAACTGTACTGAATGGCAATAATGGTCACCTCCTTCAAAATGATTTATGCCAGCATGCCAGGCCTCCCAGAACTGTTGTAGTCAGTTCCCCTGACCCCACGACAGGCCACTGTTGACCCACACCTTCCCTGGAGACTCCCAAGCACACACAGGCAAGTCTGACTCATTCTCTTATGATGTCACTGCTCCTTTCTCCAGGGTCCTGGTGCACACAAGGTTTTATTTGTGTTCTCCAAGAGTCTCTGTTTCCCCAGTCCTGTAGAATTGGTAGAACTTAGTTATTCATGAAGTTCAAGGGGCCCAGGAAAGGGAGGAGCATGGGTGACTTCCAGGTTTCTTATTAGCATAATTAGGTTTTTCTTGAGTTTGAGAATTTTCTGTGAAACACCCACATGGAAGTGTGCATGGGCAAACATATATTTCTAGAACCAGGACAAAAATTTAGACTGGAGATAGAAACTTGGATTTCCATAGCCTAGGAAACCATGGTGTGAGTGAATGAAATCCCCTTGAGAGAATGAAAATTTGATAACTGGAGAAGCAGATAAAGATCCAAGAAAAAGGAATATTTTGAACATCAAAGAGTATGGAATTTTCAAGAGAAAGTGGGCAACTAAGTAACAGGTTGATGAGCAACTTGGAGCTTTTGTCATTGAAACACTGTTGGAAATAGCAGCTATTTTATTCTGGAAATTACAAATAATTCGTATGAAGATAATACTTTATTTTAAGATCCTCCTATATTATTTTGTTTTAAATGTTATGCCTTGGATTCTATTTATTGATGATTGATGAAATTGAAGAAAGTGAAGAAAACCACTAGACCATTCAGGTATGACCTAAATCAAATCCCTTGTGACTATACAGAGGAAATGAGCAACAGATTTAAGGGACTAGATCCGATAGAGTGCTTGATGAACTGTGGACAGAAGTTCCTGATATTGTACAGGAGATAGGAATCAAGACCACCCCCAAGAAAAAGAAATGCAAAAGGCACAATGGCTGTCTGAGGAGGCCTTACAAATAGCTGCGAAAAGAAGGGAAGTGAAAAGGAAATGAGAAAAGGAAAGATATACCCATTTGAATGCAGAGTTCCAAAGAATAGCAAGGAGAGATAAGGAAGACTTCCTCAGCGATCAATGCAAAGAAATAGAGGAAAACAACAGAATGGGAAAGACTAGAGATCTCTTCAAGAAAATTAGAGATACCAAGGGAACATTTCATGCAAAGATGGGCTCAGTAAAGGACAGAAATGGTAGGGACCTAACAGAAGCAGAAGATATTAAGAAGGGGTGGCAAGAATACACAGAAGAACTGTACAAAAAAGATCTTCATGACCCAGATAATCATGATGGTGTCATCACTCACCTAGAGCCAGACATCCTGGAATGTGGAGTCAAGTGGCCCTTAGGAACCATAACTACGAACAAAGCTAGTGGAGGTGATGGAATTCCAGTGGAGCTATTTCAAATTCTGAAAGATGATGCTGTGAAAGTGCTGCACTCAATATGCCAGCAAATTTGGAAAACTCAGCAGTGGCCACAGGACTGGAAAAGGTCAGTTTTCATTCCAATCCCAAAGAAAGGCAATGCCAAAGAATGTTCAAAGTACCACACAATTGCACTCATCTCACATGCTAGTAAAGTGATGCTTAAAATTCTCCAAGCCAGGTTTCAGCAATATGTGAACCGTGAACTTCCAGATGTTCCAGCTGGTTTTAGAAAAGGCAGAGGAACCAGAGATCAAATTGCCAACATCTGCTGGATCATTGAAAAACAAGAGAGTTCCAGAAAAACATCTATTTCTGCTTTATTGACTATGCTAAAGCCTTTGACTGTGTGGATCACAATAAACTGTGGAAAATTCTGAAAGAGATGGGAATCCCAGACCACCTGACCTGCCTCTTGAGATATCTGTATGCAGGTCAGGAAGCAACAGTTAGAACTGGACATGGAACAACAGACTGGTTCCAAATAGGAAAAGGAGTATGTCAAGGCTGTATATTGTCACCCTGCTTATTTGACTTATATGCAGAGTACATCATGAGAAACGCTGGGCTGGAAGAAACACAAGCTGGAATCAAGATTGCCAGAAGAAATATCAATAAGCTCAGATATGCAGGTGACACCACCCTTTAGGGCAGAAAGTGAAGAAGAACTAAAGAACCTCTTGATGAAAGTGAAAGTGGAGAGTGAAAAAGTTGGCTTAAAGCTGGACATTGAGAAAACTAAGATCATGGCATCCAGTCCCATCACTTCATGGCAAATGGATGGGGAAACAGTGGAAACAGTGTCAGACTTTATTTTTCTGGGCTCCAAAGTCACTGCAGATGGTGACTGCAGCCATGAAATTAAAAGACATTTACTCCTTGGGAGGAAAGTTATGACCAACCTAGACAGCATATTAAAAAGCAGAGACATTACTTTGTCAACAAAGGTCCGTCTAGTCAAGGCTATGGTTTTTCCAGTGGGCATGTATGGATGTGATAGTTGGACAATAAAGGGATCTGAATGCTAAAGAATTGATGCTTTTGAAATGGTGTTGGAGAAGACTCTTGAGAGTCCCTTGGACTACAAGGAGATCCAACAAGTCCATCCTAAAGGAATTCAGTCCTGAATATTCATTGGAAGGACTAATGTTGAAGCTGAAACTCCAATACTTTGGCCACCTGATGGGAAGAGATGACTCATTTGAAAAGACCCTGATGCTGAGAAAGATTGAGGGCAGGAGGAGAAAGGGAAGACAGAGGATGAGATGGTTGGATGGTATCACTGACTCCATGGACATGGGTTTGGGTGGACTCGGGAGTTGGTGATGGACAGGGAGGCCAGGCATGCTGCGGTTCCTGGGGTCACAAGGAGTCGGACACGACTGAGTGACTGAACTGAACTGAACTGATGAACAGATCTGAGATCTTAAATATTTATAGCAAAAAAAAAAAAAAATGAGTAAAATGAAAAGAAAGAAATATAGTAGGAAGGAGTACCAAGAAGAGAAAAAAAAACTCCTCTACTACACTATTTTACATAGGACACTTATTTGTTATTAAACCAAGAGATGTGGCTTAGGTCCCTATTTGTTCTAACTAATTTCCTAAAGTCAAACAAGTCAAAAAACCCAATTCTATAATACAGCCACCAATAACACTTAGAATCTGCCTGCAGTGTAGGAGACCTGGGTTTGATCCCTGGTTTGGGAAGATCCCCTGGAGACAGGAAAGGTTACCCACTCCAGTATTCTCGCCTGGAGAATTCCATAAATTATACAATCCATGGCATTGCAAAGAGTCAGACATGACTGAGAGCCTTTCACTTTCATTTTTCCCTTAAAATCATCTTGCAAATTCTTTCTTTTGGATTTAAAGAATGAGTAAGGCACATTGTAACCCACGACTTAACACAGAACAGATACAAAATTAATCTGTTAAATTATATCACATATGAACAATTCAAACTATTTTTTACTGACCAGATTAACAGCTTTAGCTTCAAATTATAATCAGAAGTCAGTATTTTAGATCTACATACCTGAACTTGATAATGTGAGACTTGACAAATTTTCCCCTCAATGAAGATTTATGAAATGCATTTTTTACCTGTTCCAAAAATATTCAAAATATGTCAGCAAGGATAATTTTCTAAAATTCTGCAAACTGATTCAAAGCTTAAAACATTTTTAAAAACAAAACACACTGACCGACATTTCACAATTGCTGAACTTGAGGAGTCTCTTTTTGTACTCTGTTCAGTGATTTCAACTGAACTCTGACTTAAGAATTGTATGAGCTGGAGAACCATAGGAGGGGGCTAGGAGTGATGTCTGCTGTGCTACACTTGGAAAGAGATAAAAGAGAGTAAACAGACTGGGTTTTGAAAAGCAAGAGAAGTATTCACTCTATGAGACAGAGACTTTTACTGTAGGTAGACAAAGGAAATGGAAAAAACTGTGGCAGGTGGTAGGTCATAAATTCAATCCATGGCCTCACCATCCTGAACACACTGGGTCTCATCTGATCTCAGAAGCAGAGTTAGGCTAGGTTAGTACTTGGAAGAGATAATGAATGTGAGAATGAATGCATAACGGTGTCACATGGTTCTCAAACCTAGTGAAAAATATTACCAAATATCCCTTCATAATCTACACCCAATTCAGCACTCAAGATGCTCTTAGGAAGGCTCAGATGAACTGGGATACATAGCTGATGGTGTGTGTGTGTTAGTTGCTCAGTTGTGTCCGATTCTTTGCAATGCCATGGACTATAGCCCGCCAGGCTCCTCTGGCCATGGGATTTTCCAGACAAGAATACTGGAGTGGGTTGCCATTTCCTTCTCCAGGGGATTTTCCCAACCCAGAGATCAAACCTGGGTATCCTGTTTTGGCAGGCAGATTCTTTACCACTGAGCCACCTGGGAACCAAACACAGATACTACGGGCTGGTGACTAATTGACAATGAGCCTTTTTATTCTTTCTTACATTTTGTTTGACTTCTGACTTTGTTCCCAAGGACAGTTACTTCAATTATGAATAAATCAGCACAATTCAATTGAGCCCTCTAATGAGAGCATTCATTTGGAAATAAATTTAAAGGTTTTTTTTTAATCAAATAACTTCAAAATTAATTGTTTTGAAGAGTACTAGAGTCCTATTTATATTCCTTTATGTTTAAGTCAGTCTGAATCTTATACAAAATTTAGTGACTGGCACAGAAAACAAGAAAAACAGTTGCATTTTTACTTAATATATTTACTTCCATTTCCTTTCCTTTACTATATATTACATTTATATTACATTATTTTTATATATAATACTATATATTACATTATACTTTACTATATATTACATTTCATTTCCTTTACTATATATTACATTTCCTTTTGTTTACAATATATTACATATTTATATATATATATACTTTAAATATATATGTATGTGTGTGTATAATATATATACACACACATACATATCTTTAAGCAGATATATTTCCTTAAAAAGAGCTTATTTGATATTTCCCTGATTTGGTGTTTACAAATACAAATTCAACCAAGATTTGATCTCCTCAGCAAAGTATCCAAATCCTTAGGCTTCTAATTTACCAGACAGTTTCCAGGTGGACCACTGCCATTCTGTTCTCTCTCAGGATATTGGAAAACAGTTTGGGAATTTTCTAGTCTAGTGGCTTAATTTTCACATAAGGGAATTTTTCCAGAATGGCAAAGAGATATGCCAAATGACACATCATTGGCTAGTAGATGGTCCTAGAAGTAGGTGTCCCAGCTCCTAGTTTAGGGTGCTTTTCATCACATCATTTCACAAATAACCTCACAGACTATCAGGAAACTTCCAAAGTATTCTCTAAGTAGTCTGACAATGATAAGTCTTCACCCAGGCTCTTGCTCTTTTGGCCTATACTGCTAAGTTTTCCCAGGTGGTGCTAGTGGTAAAGAACCCGTCTGCCAATGCAGGAGACGTAAGAGATGCGGGTTCGATCTCTGGGTTGGGAAGATGCCCTGGAGGAGGTCACAGCAACCCACTCCAGTATTCTTGCCTGGAGAATCCCACAGACAAAGGGGCCTGGTAGGCTATGGTCTGCAAGGATCACTAAGAGTCAGACATGACTGAATCGACTTAGCATGCATGCCTAGTTTTCCACTATTTATAATTTTCATTTATTCCTCAGGATACATGTTGATGACCTAAGGATAAAGATGAATATCCAAGGATTTCCTATAGATTTATGTACTAAAAACTTGTCCAAGGTTGGATACTTTTTAGTACTAAAATACTACTCAAGTACGTGTCTGAATAGTTTCAATCTTGTGTCTTCTGCTAAAGGTCTCTTCTTGAGGAAATCAATGACACAACAACCATATTTTGGGTCACCCTCACATTCCCAGAATTTCTTGGCTAAAGAAGGGTAAGTAAGAAGGACAAATAGAAAAGACTAAAGGTCACTAGGTTTAGTCCTATAAGGAATATTCCTCCAAGTCATGTATTGTCAATTTTGTTTTATATCTCTCAGGTAGGGTCTCTCCCCATTTTGCAAAGATATAAAAGCTCAGTTGAATGGACATTTGAGAAGCTAGGATACTAAAAATTTTTGGTAGAAAGTGATAGCAAATGTCCTAGAAATGGGGGGAAATGCTTACCATTGATTCAATTTTCTGGCTCATTTTTGTGAAATTTTCAGAAGCCTCTTTTCCAAACTCATCATATACTTTGTTACTTGTAAATGACAATGTGCTGTAGTAATTGTAGGTCTTCTTTTGATCTATAAGGAAAGAGGCAAAAATGTATCATACTTTTTCTCAGATGTGTGTAAAGCATCAGGCATTTCCTTGTTTGGTAGTTGCTAGACAGAATGAGACAGGAAAAAATTTCCCACCCAGATTATCTCCATCATCCTGCTCTGAGCTTCATGGTTATCTCAAAAATAAAAGACAACAACATTCATCATTATAAGATTTAGAGTGTAAAATCATTATAAGATTTAGAGTGTAAAATCCATACGAAATGCTCGGTGTTCCCGTACGCTAATTAGTCACATGGATATTTCTGAATAAACCACAAGAAGCAGCTAGTCAGGCCATCTGAACTTCTGAATAGATTCAGAAGCTTCCCAACAGCAAACACATCTTTATATTTTAAAAGTAGATTTCTTCCAATTCTGTAAACTTCCCATCAATTCTGGCTGCAAGGACTCTAGAATAAGAAAATTTATTCTGGCTAAAGAAGGAGGTGAAGGTAGGGATTAAAATGCCAGGAGTTCAGTGTATAGAATTTTAAGGAGCTAGAGTTGCCACCTTGGTAACCCTCCAGGGACACTACATAGTCTCACCTGGTTCCCTTGGCTCTCCATTTATTTTCTCCCTCCAGCCAGAGGCATTGGCTTTTTTGTTTCTTTAGCCAATGTCTCCACTTTCTGCATCCAGTTCAAGCAGCCCAAGTTTTTGGTCTGCTGAAGAATTAATGCAGCATAGCTTTTCTTCTACTCTCTTTTACATGAAGCAAACACAGAGCTAAGAAGATTCTTTCAATGAGATATTAATGCTGACTATGTTTTGTGTGAGAGATTGTGCCAAGCATTAGGAATACAATGGTGACCAAGACTGTTGTGTATGGTTATAATAGGAAAATGGAGTTTGCCTCATTCAACCTGAGTTTCTCTCTTGCTTCTCATTCTTTCTCTCACTTAAACACCAGAGGGAAAGGAAATTAACATTAGACACCTGTATCCCTAGCATATTCACATGTCTCACTCAGTTTAAAATAACCCTCATAAGAAAGCAATGTTATCTGCATCTAACAGTAAGGACTGTAGTCTCAGAAATGTAAATGCATTTGTCCAACCTCAACATAAGATTGCCAGAAAAGATTAAATTGGGTTTCAACCTAACATCTAACTCCCAAAGCACACATTTTCATGATACACTGCTTCTTGGAATGGAGAAAACCAAACTCACTCACTGAAGCTATAGGAGAAATCTCTAGTTATGCATGAGAGCTATCAGGAAAAAAAAAAAAAAAACAACTCTACCAGATCATTCTGGTCATTCTGAGGATTTATTGGGGTAGAAAGGGAAGCCACTGGTCAGACTTGGACAAGACCTGGGGAAAGAGTAGTGATTTGTAAAGGAGATGGATGGTGCTGAATGATCAAGCTCTCCTAAGCATTTGCCACCTAAGTGAGGGTCTAGGGAGGATTTTCCTTCCTCCTTTCCTGGCCCTGAATGGCCTGTGTGACCTGAAATGCAAACAGATCACAATATACACAATTTCAAGTATGATTTTTAATATATTGAAATAGTGACCAACAGTTTACCTTCAGTCTAAAGCTAGGTCCAAGACTCGGCATTTCTAACAAGCCCCTAGGTTCTGCTGATGTTGCTGGTACCAAATCACACAATGAATAGTAAGGTTCTAAAAAAGAGGTAAACATACTCTTCTATATCCTTAGACTTGTTTTTTTTTAATTATTAGATTGAATTATTTGAAAGTGCCATTTATATAGGTTAAAAATGGTCAAATATCAGCAATTTCATATGCTACAACTAAATTAACAAATTACTATAATCAATATTTTAATTTGCCTGATAGAGTCAAATAGGTTGCTAGGTGTCAAAACACATTTGCAGTTGACGGAATTATATGGCATGTGTACTTGATGAAAAATACCAGAGAGTGTTAACAGAAAAGTAAGAAAAATGAACATGAGTTGGCTAATAATATTCTAACAGAAATTATTCATTGTAGGTGATTCTATAACCCACAGTGATGTTCATAGGAGACATACTGCTATTGTTCAAGTTACTGAAGAGATAGAAACATAGTCCCAAAGGCCACCAGACAAACTGCACACACAGTTCTATGTTGCCTGGGTTTTATGCCAAAATGATGTTTTTCCAAGCCTGATCATCTCCATCTTTATCTGCCTGTTTCTACAATAGATTTGTTTGGCTCACTTTGGTTCTCTAGGCATGACAGCTCCTAAATGCTCATGTGCTTCATCTACTCTGTTCTTATGTTACATCTGTAAACAGAAGATAGGGGACAAATATGACAGCAACACATATCATAACAATCCCTATTTATTCAGGTGTATTGTGTGAGCAGTGGAAGTTGTGTGTTCCACATTACTCAGGTGATCATCCCAACAATAGGATATATAGGAACAGGGCACTGGAGAAATATTACCAGGTTTTTATTGTATGTGTATGAGTAAAATTTGTAAGCTTTATAATACATGACTTGGAAAGAGGCAAAGGGGAAGTACTAAGGAAAATTTTCTCTCACTGAAGTAATGAGATCCCTAACATTACTAGGAATTCCTTGTTAAGTCAGACAAGCCTAAATATGCTCCCAGAAAATATCATAGGTATGATTCATTCATTTTCATCATTTAGCGTTCAATAAACATTAATTATCTAACATGTGCTAGGAACTTGCTAAGTTCTAGAAATACAAAAGTGCATAACACATAGTCTTAGACATCCATGGAAATGAATAATGATGTTTGCAGCATAATGAGACTTAGTATATTCAGAACAGAGCTATAGAATTATAAAATTATTTAAGCTATTCTTTTTATATTAAAAACATGTTTCAGAGAAATTATCAAAATGCAGATACTACAAATTCAAAGACCTGCATGTAGGCAAATTCTATCCCCCTTTCAAAAAAATCTTTAAATACTTTTTCTTTAAATTTTCCAGAAATAATCCACCTTGTTTAGGAAATGAAGATTGGATTTGTGTCTGTTAGCACAAGATAACCAATTTACAAATCACCGTCTTTCTTCACAGGAAAGCAACTTCTGCAAATTCCCAATTAAATTACAAACATGTGATTAGCTTTTTTGGTTACAGGGCCTTAAATATCAACGCATTATCTAGTCACTAAGGGAGATATTAAACCAATAGATCAAAATGGAGTCAACTAATTAAAACCTGAGACAGAGTAAGAAGGAAACTTCAGAAGGGTTGTTATGCCCTGGAAAAACAGTTCTGAAGTACCCTGGGGAGTTTTCTAATAACAGAGAAGTGTTCATGGTTCATCTAGCAGGGAGGTACCTGATTACCACAGAGTGAACCTCTTTATAATTAACCTTTTCAGCATATCCTGTCTTCTTTAATCACTTGCAATATATCCCAAGATGATTTTAAAATAACGACAATAGACATTTATTCAACATATACTACTATAAGCATTTTTCCAGCTTACTAGTACAGAATAGAGCCTACCAGTTTATAATCTCTGATTGTATAATTTATTGAACTGTAAGGATTTCAATGAGTTGGAGTTATTTTAAATCAAGATGATTTAAAACCCTATGACCTCAAACCTCTCCAAACATTGGACTCTACCTTTCCTATGGTTTTCCCAAAATTAAGACTTGATTATTGCTTGTCAGTGAATATGAAAACTAGCATGATATTCCCAGCAGGAAGCATTGCTACATCAAAGATAGAAGAATCTTCCTTGGCTTGTGCATATTAAATGAGTAACAAGGCAGGTAAAGATCCTTTTGAACTATCTATGCAAACAAATTATGGTAATGAATGAATAAGCCTGAGACAAATCAAAACAGAAATGTAGATCAGGAAATATTTGAGGTAAATCACATGATGCCAGGGCAACCCATACTTACTATATCTTGCATAATGAATGATGAGTCCAATGCACACTGCCAGGACAATTAAGGAAATAAAGGTGATGAGGCCGACAACCCAGGGCTCCAGACAAGCCCTCTTCCTGGCCCTCACCACAGATGACCTGAGAAAGAAAGCAAAAGGATGGATTATATTATAATGTACACCACATCCACTCCTTAGGTGAAACAGATATTCCTGGGGAATTAATTCAGGACACTCAGAAGGAAGAATACTGTTTTGGTTTAAAACATACCCCAATCCCAGGCTGCTGAAGCCATTCCTGGCTCTGGTTGCCTGACCTTAGGCAGGTAATTTAATTTCTCTGTGCCTCAGTTTCCTTGCTCAAAAAATGAAGATGATAACGATAGCACCAGTCTCAGAGGATTATCATTAAGGATTAAATGAATTACTGTAGGTAAAGTGCCTACAACAGCGCCTAGCATGTAGCAAGTGCAATGTAAGAGTTCGCTACGATTTACTGAGCTGGTCACATGCAAGATACTTTCAGGCACTGTACAAGCTATGAAAATGTTTAAAGCCTATTTCCATCATATAATTTTAAATGGCCTATGATACATGTTAGGGCTTCCCTGATGGCTCAGTGAGTAAAAAATCTGCCTGCAATGCAAAAGACACAGGAGATGCAGGTTCAAGTCCTAGGTCTGGAAGAGCTTCTGCAGAAGGAAATGGCAACCCACTCCAGTATTCTTGCCTGGAAAAGAATTCCTCCCATGGACAGAGGAGCCTGGTGGGCTACAGGCCAAAGGGCTGCAAAGAGTTGAATTCAACTGAGTGACTAAACACACAGACCACCAGGGAACTCCCTAAATCCTAAACTTTGGGGCTTCACAGGTGGCACTAGTGGTAAAGAACCTCCTTGCCAATATAAAAGTAACTCAGTCTCTGGGTCAGGAAGATCCCATAGAGTCAAACACGACTGATGCCACTTAGCATGCACATGATATATGTTATAGATTGAACCATATCAGGTTCCAGGCAAAGCTCCTAATTCTATTCTCGTAATATTTTTCTGAAACAAACTTAGAGGATACACATAACTCTAGAAAAGAACCAGAGTTCTTTTCTACAGAGCCAGAGTGTTTGAACTGATGTTTACCTCTAAACTTCAGCAATGCTTCAGGAAATCCCTCTGCATGCAACTTCCTCAACCTCTCCCATTTGTTCTGCTTTAAAAATATGTTACTGAAAAATGCTGATCAACCTGCTTTTTGTTTGATTAGTAAAGTTACCATTCCCTTGTGTTACAATAGCTTCTAAACAAACTCAAAAGTTAGAGAAAATGAAAAGTCAGAGTGGGCCAAGTTGTTGAATCATGATGCTGTTATTTTCGATTTCTTGGGGTATTTATCATGCTGGTAGAAACAAGGCATGTGTTCTTGTCTCCACATGAGAACTGGGGGAAAGGAGAGGGTTATCCTGGAAGGTGGATTCAGAATAAAGAGAATTCCAAGCCCAACCCTTTCCTTACCAACTTGGACAAGTTATTTAGACCCTGAACTAAGTTCCTCTGTCTGGCAATAAGAGACAGGCCACCCACTGTCTAAAGCACATGGTTGACTGTAGGACCCTGATTGAGATCACGAATGTGAAAACTTCTTGAAAATTGTGAAGAATTTTACAGTAAATAATTGTTGCTTACAGAAACCAAGGGGACTCCATTTCCTGGTGATTCAGGACTTGTTTAGTCACTAAGTCATATCCAACTCGTTCATGACCCCATGGACTGTAGCCCGGCAGGCTCCTCTGTCCATGGGATTTCCCAGGCAAGAATACTGGAACGGGTTGCCATGCCCTCCTCCAGGGGGTCTTCTGGACCCAGGGATTAAACCCACATCTCCACATTAGCAGGTGGATTCTTTACCACTGGGCCACCAGGGAAGCTTGATACAGGACTGCTGCTGCTGCTGCTAAGTCACTTCAGTCATGTCCGACTCTGTGGGACCCCATAGACGGCAGCCCACCAGGCTCCCCTGTCCCTGGGATTCTCCAGGCAAGAACACTGGAGTGGGTTGCCATTTCCTTCTCCAATGCATGAAAGTGAAAAGTGAAAGTGAAGTCGTTCAGTCGTGTCCGACTCTTAGCGACCCCATGGACTGTAGCCTACCAGGCTCCTCTGTCCATGGGATTTTCCAGGCAAGAGTACTGGAGTGGGGTGCCATTGCCTTCAGAAGTGGTATGATCGGTCACTGGCCGATTATAATTTGGTCACTGGCACACCTTCATCCCATCTTGACTCTGTCTCAATGTCCTGTTCAGTGGGAACACTGTCACAGAAGCCAATAGTGTCATCACTACAGACCTCTGCCCCTGCTGAAGTCACTGGGATGTAGTGAAGGCTCCAGGGATCTACTTGATCTCGTCCCTTGGTTCTGTGATTTCCCCATGGGGCTGTAGCCAAGGAAACTTTATCTTCCTCTCCCCAATTTCTTCCATCTCCAGTTTTCCTTTAAGTGGGATTCCAAACACCTGTTCCTAGAATGACGATTACTGAAGTATAAAAAGACTTCTCCACTTGTGCAAATTTCTTATGTGAAGATGTGCCTAAGAAGCTTATAAACTGATACCTGTCCCTCCATCCCTGAATGCTTGCTATTCACTTGTTGCAGAGGAAAGGAGATGTGTACAGCAGACATAAGCAAAATGTTAGAGGGAATGTTCAGAGGGAAAGGCTTCATAACTAATTTCAACAAATGCCAGATGAATATAATTTGTAATTGTAGGAAACAATTGATATAATCATTAAACAAATGTGTAAAATTGTGAAATATAAGACAAGTTATATTGTCTTATATTATACAATAACTCTTCATTGAGATAGAAAATTTTAAAAAGCAGCCACTAACTTTATGAGGTAGTATTTACCTGTATCAGCATACAAAAGACCAATGAACTATTTTAATGAAAAAATGTTACAGAATAATATGCATCGTATGTTTGGCTTTTGTAAATGTTAATAATAAAAATACATGTGTGTGTGCATAAAGAAGTATATTAGAAAAACAGAAAATTTTTTAATAGTAAGAAGTGAAATAACAAAAGTAAGTGAGCAACTTTTAATTTATGTATTTTTTATGATGGATTCTTTTTAAAAGGAAATATCATGGCTTTCAAATTAAATGAGAGAGAAACTAAGGAGGACAGTTATACATGTCTTTTTAAAAAATTTTTAATTAGAGTGTAGTTGCTTTATAATGTTGTGTTAGTTTCTGCTGTACAGCAAAGTGAGTCAGCTATATGTATACATGTATCCCCTCCCTCTTGAACTTCCCTCCCATCCTCCCCACCCAATCCTCTCTGGGTCATCACAGAGCACTGCACTGAGCTTCCTGTGCTGTACAGCAGCTTCCCATTAGCTAACTATTTTACATGTGATAGTGTATATATATCAGTGCTACTCTCTCCATTTGTCCTACCCTTTCCTTCCCCCACCCATGTCTACATGTCCATTCTCTACACCTGCATCTCTATTTATGCCATGCAAACAAATTCAGCTGTACCTTTTTTCTAGATTCCATATATATGCATTAATATACATGTCTTTTCATGGAGTTCCTATCTCTAACTTGTTTGAGATACTACTGTGTCTTCTGTTCCTCTCTCCCACCTCTCAAAACTATTTTAGAGATGCTCTGTCTTTGGTGGCTTTGAGGGAAATAATAGGGATAGCATAGAATAAACCAAGAGAATCCATTAAAAACACTCTGAATAATTAAGAGAGTAAATTTTTGATTCTGACCACCAGCTTATTTATTGTACAGTGTGATACCAGAAGATTCTATTCTCTCCCTTATTTTCTACATATGAAAGACAAGGATAAGAACTATAGTCCCTTCCTAATTTGATAAGCTCTTAGAGAGAAAAATGATAAAATATTTTATTACTTTGAGCTGCCAAGTAGAAAATCATTGTACAAATAGTAAGAATTACTATTATCATTATTTTAATTATTAATAATAATGGCAATGTCCATATTACTGAGATTTTGTCATTGGAAACATCTCTTCCCTTCCCTGTATGGCATTGTTTTTCAAACTGATTAACCCTGTTTCTTAATTACTTTTTGGTTTGCTCTCTCTGCAAGTGATTCGGAGAAGGCAATGGCACCCCACTCCAGTA
Organism: Bos mutus; assembly: GCF_027580195.1. Classification (NCBI taxonomy): domain Eukaryota; kingdom Metazoa; phylum Chordata; class Mammalia; order Artiodactyla; family Bovidae; genus Bos; species Bos mutus. Next base: position 84,006,331 of record NC_091622.1, read on the forward strand.
CTCTTGCCTGGAAAATCCCATGGATGGAGGAGCCTGGAAGGCTGCAGTCCATGGGGTCGCACAGAGTCGGACACGACTAAGAGACTTCACTTTCACTCTTCACTTTCATGCATTGGAGAAGGAAATGGTGACCCACTCCAGTATTCTTGCCTGGAGAATCCCAGGGACGGGGGAGCCTGTTGGGCTGCCGTCTATGGGGTCGCACAGAGTCAGACACGACTGAAGTGACTTAGCAGCAGCAGCAGCTCTGCAAGTGGTTCAGTGTTGAATTGCTCCAAATTAGATGTAGTGGAAATGTGCTAAAAAAAAAAAAAATAGAGGAACAAATCTATTTTATGTATCAACAGACACCTGTGTAACTAACCCCTTCCTGCACATAAACCCTTGTCCAATTATGATTGGGGTCTGTTGAAAATTTTCTGAACCTCCTCATGTAAAACTACCTTCAGATAGACTAGATAAATTCTAATAGCTTCAGTGGTATCAAATTTCTTTCTTTCTAAGATTTTTCTTTTCAACTACAACATGTTTAAATAGACAGTGAATGTAACAGGTGAATATAGCAGTTAAAATATGGTTATATATGTGGCAAAAAATATGGTTATACATAGTGGTAAAAAACCAGCCTGCCAATGCAGGAGACTTAAGAGATTCTGGCTTGATCCCTTGGTCAGGAAGAGACACTGGAAGAGGAAATGGCAACCCACTCCAGTGTTCTTGGAGAATCCCAAGGACAGAGGAACCTGGTGGCCTACAGTCCATAGGGTCACACAGAGTTGGACACGACTGAAGAGACTTAGCACAGCATGGCATATTTTTATAAGCCCCAAATTGCCAGAAGGCAAGTCCAGAGTTGCATTATCATGATCACTTCTTAATGTGTCATTTTCTAGAATAGTGTACAAGGAAAAGCAGGAGCATTAATAAAAATGTGAGGGGGAAAAAGGTATTTATACTATCACAGATAAACCTCATGGCAAGCATTGGAGAACCATATGACAAGGCTCACAGTGCTTCAGTAGAAAGTTTACCAAAACAAATGCCAATGTAAAACTACCACCATGGACTGATTAATAATGGATATTGAACTCGCTCTCCAGTCTCCATAAGGGTGGTGGTGGTTTAGTTGCTAAGTTGTATCCGACTCTTGCGACCCCATGGACTGCCAGGCTCCTCTGTCCATGGGATTTTCCAGGCAAGTGGGTTGCCATTTCCTTCTCCAGAGGATCTTCCTGACCCAGGAATCGAACCTGGATCTCCTGCATTGCAGGCAGATTCTTTACCGACTGAGCTATGAGGGAAGACCCTTCTGTAAGGGTGAGCAGTGCTAATATTCTTAGCTGGAATGTTTCATTTGCTCAGTCCAGTTGAGCTGTTTTGAATGAACATGTGCACAACATCTATAAAGCTGGTGATCTCAATACATCATTAACTACTTAAGCTACAGATCAGCAAAGTTTTTGGTGAAGGCCGTGTAGTAACTGCAGGCTTCCCTTGTGGTTCAGCTGGTAAAGAATCCTCCTGCAATGAGGGAGATCTGGGTTCGATTCCTGGGTTGGGAAGATCCCCTGGAGAAGGGAAAGGCTACCCACTCCAGTATTCTGACCTGCAGAATTCCATGGACTGTATAGTCCATGGGGTCACAAAGAGTTGACAGGACTGAGCAACTTTCACTTTCACTTTCATAGTAATTTTAACAGATTTCTGTGAAGGTCCCATAGTAGTAGCAGATTTCTGGATTTCTATTGCAACTAGTCAGCTATGCCATTGTAGTTTAAAGGCAGCTACAGCTAATATAAACAAAAATGAATATGGCTGTGTTCAATAAAACTTTATTTCTGCACACCGAAATTTGAATTTTGTATAATTTTCACTTATAATTTTTTTTTTATTCATTTCAACCATTTAAAAGCTATAATTCTTAGCTCAAGCACTGTACAAAAATAGATGGTGGTACAGGTTTGGCTCTTGGGCCACAGATTACTGATGGTTGTTGTAAGCACCGTCCTACAAGTCAATGTTAATTGTGTTGAGAACTTATAATAATTGCAATTTTTAGTCTCAACTACATGGCAAATCTAATGTAATATGTCTCTAATCCCATTACCACTGACCTTGTTCTGACAAATCTCACTAAAACTCATCCTACAGCTTATTTCCCTAATCTCTAAATCATTGTCTATTACAGTAAACTGTTCTTCTGGAAATGATAGAGCCAATGACTGAAACCACTTGAAATCCAAGTTGGCCTCAGTTGGCCTGGCATTCCCCTTCTTCCTCGTGAGCTTTCTGGCTGTTTGTCTTTGCTCCTGCTGCCTCCTATATAGAGTAACTTAGAGTTTGTATTTTGCTTTCATCATAGATGCCTCTGTATACATAAGATTCAGTTCAGAAAAGTCCCCTCCACTTCAGTAAGTTTTATTCACCCCTAAGTGTCACATCAGAATATACATTTTGAGTTCCCTTGAGGATAATGTCTGAGCCTTACTTATCTCTATTCTCTGACCACTCTGCTGCTCAAGATACATTCACAGAGGGAACTGAATAGAAGTTGATTACTCCAAATTGAACTGATCATTTGTCAGTACCACAGTATGGGTTTCAACCTCCTGTCTTTAACAGCACTCTGGTCTGCCTCAGTCTTACACACAAAACTGGAATACTGCACACAGGAAAAGACAAGTCAGTCATTATGAAGACTATTTACTATTTAAGTAAAACATGATTTTCCTAAAACACTTTAATGTAATAATTAAACTTTTGGTTAATATGTTTATTTTACCTGTTTAAAATATATAATTTTCCAACTGTGATTTTATCTAACTACTGTTAAGTATTATTGCAGCACGGAAAAGTGATAAAATAAGGGGACGTTAATTTCAGGAGACGCATATTATTTGGGATCATCAAATGTCTGTACATAATTACGATATTCAAACAAAAGCATAAGGAAAGATATCATGATGAAGTAACAGCATAGTCCCTTATGATGTTTTCATGCTCATGTTCAGTCACCAAGTGGTGTCCGACTCTTTGTGACCCCATAGCTGCCTCTCTGGCTCAGTGGCAAAGTAAAGAATCCCCCTGCTAATGCAGGAGACGTGGATTCGATCCCTTGGTCAGGAAGATCCCCTGGAAGAGGAAACAACAACCTACTCCAGTACTCTTGCCTGGAAAATCCCACGGACAAAGGAGCCTGGCAGGCTACAGTCCATGGGGTCACGAAGAGTCGAACACAACTGAACACACAACTTATGACATTACCAGTTCCCTCAGTCAGTGCTTCAGTTTTAAAATATCAATTGATAAATACTGATTCAGGTTTTATTTTATATTTAGCTCATTTCTCTATATCATAGAGTGTGCCTGCTTGTTTCATCCACACAAATACTTCAGATACTTTGTGCTTTGTGGAAGGCTTGTATACACAGGCACTGGTGAGATCTTCAATCTTATGAGATTAGAGTCTTACTATAAACTAGAATGACACTATTAAAATATCCAAGGTGGAACCAAAATTTTGAATATATGTTCATGGATCATATGTTTTCATTGCCATGTTTTGTTTTCTTTTAAGAAATACGAATGCATTACTCCTTATAAAGTTACAAACAACATGTTTGTGTTGTGTCCACTGTTATATGAATATACATATAAATTATCTGATAGCATCAGCCAGCCCCTTGGACTGAATTATGTGTGTATTCCCTACAATAATAACTATGAATAGTTCTCAAAGAGAAGTTACAGTCATAGCAAAGTAGTAATCTAATTTCTAGACAGTTGTTTCCATTTTCTTTTTATAGCACCAAGATAAATGGTGGGAAGCTCATTGTTTTTATTATAAATGTTTTAATTTATATTCTATCTTGTTCTAGATTGATTTAAGGTACCCCCATAAAGATATATGGGTTTCTCTGGTGGCTCATATGGTAAAGTATCTGCCTGCAATGCAGGAGACCTGGGCTCAATCCCTAGGTTGGGAAGATCCTCTGGAAAAGGGAATGGCTACCCACTCCAGTAGATATATACTTACATTTATATAATCATTAAAATATATATAGTATTAAATTACATTTATATATTGTTTTATTTAGAGATGCAGGAAGAAAGTAAAACATAAGTGAAAACACAAAATGAGACTAGTACTAAAACTACTTATCATAATTCCCCTTCTGGATACTTCCTCAAGTCAGACCACAAAATTTGAAGCTTTCTAGCAGCCAACTCAAAAACAAAACAAGGAAAACAATAAACCCTGTTCATGTACATTCTTCACAGTACCCATAATATAAAACCTGAACAATTATTTGGCTGCAGTGAAATTCTTTTAGATTCTAATAGAATACTCGGTAATGTCATGAACAATATTCTCTGTAATATTCTTAGCATAGAAACAAAAATTAATTTTATAATAATCTTAATATGTTCCTCAATACTGGAAAATAGCACCAATTATTATTTAGTGAAAACAATTTTATGTGGGGGGGGCAGTGTGAAATTATTTATATCAGGCTCTAAGATAATTTTTTATCTAACAACACTTCACTAATTATTGAAATGGCTCTGTGTGGCATTTTCACATTATAAAGAAGCTAAAAGTTATTAAAATCATAGACATAAAAATACAGTATTACTGAGTGCAGTAGTAAATTTTTAATAAGCATTGTATTACTTAATGCAATAGTAAGTTTTTAGTAAATATTGGAAAAGACAGAAAACCCTACCACTAACTGTTAACTTAGACAAAACCCATAGCTTAATGATTCTTGTATTTAACTGACCATAAAACTCAAGTGATAATATTTTTCATCCTGCCTACATTAAAAGGAATTTGTGATTACACATATGTTATCATCAGACTTTTTTGGACACTTGTTATTATATAAGCATTAATGACAATTCAACAGTAAGGAATGTCTCTGATCTCAACTGTGTTTTCAACCTGCTCTTTGTTAAGTTCCCAGCCAGATATTGTATAGCACAGGAAACTACAAACTGAGATTTAGGTTGGCACTCTGCCTGACCTCTAGAAATTTATAGTCACAGATAGATGGGATACAAAAATTTAAAGATTGTATTAAGTAACTAGATATGGGTCTATATACTTATAAAGTGAGCTATTTTAGTCCTTAATTACAGTAACATATTTGCTTTATTTTCTTTAAACTTTCCAGGTCAACATAGTAAGTCAAAACGACCTGAGTAGGCAATTTTAAAGGCAGCAGTTTCACATAGAAATGTTGAGACATCATTGCAGCCAGCCATAGGGAATTGTATGCACTTGAAAATGTGGAAGAAAAACAAGCATCAACAGGGAGTACATGAGTAATTTTGGCAGGAGTATCAGAAGAAAAAAATGAGAAAACTGACCCAGAGCCATTCTTGAAGCTGCTAATATACGGCACTGACCTTCAGAATTTTTTGTAGCATTAGATGTCCTCCTACCAAATCTTTCCCATGACTTTGTCTAGATGCCTCTTATAACAGTTCACATGATGTAGCAGAAATAACTCTGAACTGAAAGACCAGTGACCTGTGTCTCTGTATTAGAGCTTTTATTTAAGAACTAAGTCCCTTCATGTAAGTTTTTTTCAGATGAGAAATCTGAGAGCACATTCAACATCCCAGAAGTTCCAGCAACTCGTAATTCCCAATTTAAATGGTGTTGGATATGCTCTCATTTTTTCATTTGTAGGAAACATTTGGAATTTAATTGATCTACATACGCTTTAGTTTCCACCAAAGCTAGTGTTCCATGCCTCAAATAACCTAAGAAATGTTCAACATTATTACAATTAAAATTTACAATTTTCTAAGCAATCAACTTTAGCATAATTTTTCACACGTATCATTTTTCTAATGGATGATGCCAGATTATTTGGCATGGTCAAATGACATGGTCAATTGAAATAATCTGAATTTTATATGAGAAAGTCATAAAGTTTCTTGACTACTTACACCTAAGCCAGTTTTAAAAGTCCCAAACTTGTAAAATTGCATTTTGTACAAATCACTGATGGGCCTTAAAATTAGAATGTGCCAGCTGGAACATGTGTTAAGACTCTGTGGTGTCCTCCTCATTGTTTTTTCCCTGGCAAGCATTGTATGCCATATACAAAGAATCCCTTAGAAAATCTAGAAGTTTATGTACATAATAAAACCCATATGAATTAATTTAACAATGAGGAAGAATTGGAAAGTGTATGGATTCTGTTAATGTTTATATTATTCTTACAAAAGTGGGATTTTTGGTTAGTGAATTTCCTGTACCAATTGCTGACCTATAATATAACGGATGTATTGAGTTTTAACTTTTGGATGGAACATGAATTTGTAAAATTAATCATTGGATTATATACTCACCTTAACTTAGTTATAATTTAATGTATTTTCATTGTATAGCAGTGAAATATGCTCAGATTCATATTAACATAGGGTAGAATTAATAGTCCAAATTAACACCATAAAAGTATAAGAAAAGTATTATCCTATCCAAAAGAACTAAATATTTTCAGTCACCAATGTCTGTGGCTTTAATTCACATCTAAATGCTAATGGCTACCAAATCTATATATGCAGATCACTTGTCTAAACTTCATACCCATGTGTCTATCTGCCTACTGTTCACAACAGGACATACCTCTCATCATTCAAATTTAGCATGTCTGTGCTAGAGACTCATGGGTGCCTATTCCAAATATTTTCCTTAGTTGTAGAATCTTTGACTTCTGGTTGGACATATGGCCCCCTGGAAAATAGAAGTGTCCCTTATTCATGAATCTCCATATGGATTTAAGTTCTGACCAGTGGAGTCTCTATCCCAGTGGGTAGAATCCTAATGCGCTAGTTGGAGTTCAGGCAATCACACTGAACCATGATTGGGAGGCTGTATGTTCATGCTCATGGGACAGCACAGCAATGGAAGCCTGGATTCCTAAATACTTGGTGAATCTCCCTATCAGCCATTACTTTCCTAACTCCAGACTTGCCTTACATTAAACTAAAATAAAATGACATTTTATAAAAGACACTTTAAGTTTCCTTTCAGTCATAGCTGAACTGGAACTAATCCATTATGCAAAACAGATTAGTTGCAACCAAGGTAAATTGTGATTTTTTAATGTAATGATCTTTGTGACAAGAGGACATTCAAGAAATATTTTTACTAATTACCTTGCAAGTTTTATATATGAGATACATAAAGTATTTTACTTAGTATTCTCTGGCCACACAATTTTGAGATACGAGTAATAAGTCTGATGCTAATAAAAAAGGAAACCAAGATCCCACTTAGGATTCATTGTAACAAGTTCTATGACTTTATGCAAATAACTTCTATTTTCTTGTTTAGTGGATATAGGTCTGGGCTTTGGGGTCAAACAGCTTGGGTTTAGGCCCAGTTCTGCTTCTCACTTGCTGCAAGCAAGTTACCCTCTCTAGGTCTACATTTCCCCTCCTATAGAGATAATGATAGAACCTAACTGTCTGGTTCTTTCAAGCGTAAATGAAATAACACATATAGTGCAATTGGCATCATGACAAGTAAACAGTACATGGTCAACAAATGTTGGCTTTGTCATTATTCCTCCTTCATAATGAAGAATTAAGTTGCTTTCAAAGCAGGTTGAAAAATCCCTCAATTCCCTCATGTGCCTGAGGGGATAAGGAGATGATAGAGCAGGTAAGACCTCCAAGTCTCAGTCCCACTCCACCCACAGCAACACTGCTCCATACAGCAGGGGTTTGCATGAATCTTGTGTGTAAACAGATAGGGAAACAATGGAAACAGTGAGAGACTTTACTTTCCTGGGCTCCAAAATCACCGCAGATAGCGACTGCAGCCATGAAATTAAAAAGTGCTTGCTCCTTGGAGGAAAAGCTATGACAAACCTAGACAGCATATTAAAAAGCAGAGACATTACTTTGCTGACAAAGGTCCATCTAGTCAAAGCTATGGTTTTTCCAGCAGTCAGGTATGGATGTGAGAGTCGGACCATCGAGAAAGCTAAGCGCTGAAGAATTGATGCTTTTGAACTGTGGTGTTGGAGAAGACCCTTGAGAGTCCCTTGGACTGCAAGGAGATCCAACCAGTCCATTCTAAAGGAGATCAGTTCTGAATATTCATTGGAAGGGCTGATGCTGAAGCTGAAACTCCAAAACTTTGGCCACCTTTGAAAAGCTGGCAAATTGGAAAAGACCCTGATGCTGGAAAAGACTGAAGGCAGGAGGAGAAGGGGATGACAGAAGATGAGATGATTGGACGGCATTACAAACTCAATAGATATTATTTGAGCAAGCTCTGGGAGTTGGTGATAGACAAGGAAGCCTGGCATGGACATGACTGAGCAACTGAACTGAACTGACCTGTGTGTAAAAAGGATTCAACTGGTAAAGAAAATGTGTAAAAGTACTCATCTTTGGAGCTGTCTAACTCTAAAAATCTGTAAATCAAGCCAATGATCAGCCATGAAGTATACAGTTTAGTGCAAAGCTTTAGAACTCTGCTTAAGAAGCCCAAATCTAGCTTTGCTGTTGGATCCAGTAATATATATCCAAGTGCTTAATAATGACTTGAATGTATTTTAAGGTTTGAAAGATTGCTTTGAAATATTTTATATGTATTATTTATTATCTTTGCTATTTTCTGGACTAGGGAAGTTAAGACACTAAGGTTAAGCTAATTATTTAAAGAGCAAGGAAAGTTATCTCTGCTTAACCAAGAGAGTGGGATTCCCTGGTAGCTCAGATGGTAGAGAATCCACCCGCAGTGCAGGTTCGATCCCTGGGTTGAGTTTGATCCCTGGGTTGGGAAGATCCCTTGGAGGAGGGCATGGCAACCCAATCCAGTATTCTTGCCTGGAAAATCTCATGGACAGAGGAGCCTGGCGGGCTACAGTCCATGAGTGACTGAGCACATAGTACAACCAAGAAAGCACTTGAGATTCTAGGGATCATGATGTGGTGGTGGCAGCAGGGAGTATTAGAGAGTTCAGGCCCAGAGTTAGAGGTGTATGTTCAAACTCCAGTTCTACCAATCACTTAGAGATTTGGAAGTCTCAGTCTTCCTAATCTTTGGTTTTCCTATCTGTAAAATCATGATCATATTAAAATTGTCTGCCTCACAGTTGTTGATAGGTGTCAAATAAGATTATATGTTGAAGTTTTGTGTAAAGAACATATGTGCATATATAATATATCCATATATATGTATATACATATATATCCTACTATATATACATATATATATCTTCTGAATTTTACTATGATCTGATAAGCTTTTAATGTGCAATAATCAATTTTTTAAAGTCCATACATTTCTATACAAATTCAAATGGCAGTAATAACAACAGCAACAATAATATCTCCTGGGTCAGGTAGACACCTGTGTTAGTTTAACTCTGCTACTTGGTAACACTGGACTCAGTACACAGGTGAACTGGGAGGACAGATTCCATCTTTAGTATTGACTGACTCACTCATTCATGTGATCACATGTGAATTACCTAATCTTTGACTGTTCAGTTCAGTTCAGTTCAGTCGCTCAGTCATGTCCGACTCTTTGCAACCCCGTGAATCGCAGCACGCCAGGCCTCCCTGTCCATCACCAACCCCCGGAGTTCACTCAGACTCACGTCCATTGAGTCAGTGATGCCATCCAGCCGTTTCATCCTCTGTCGTCCCCTTCTCCTCCTGCCCCCAATCCCTCCCAGCATCAGACTCTTTTCCAATGAGTCAATTCTTTGCATGAGGTGGCCTATGGTATCCCTTAATTTATAGAACAGAGAGAGAAATGCTTCCTGTCTACTAGCCTCAGAGGTCTACTTAGAAGACTATCCATTGAATGATAACATTGTTCCTTGAAAATATAACCTTTATATCTTTTGACACATGAGACAGTTAAATCAGCATAGCAGCATAGCAGTACTGAAGTAGATAGAGGAGGCATTGTGGGGATGGTATAGCATTGTGATTAAGAACCTATGTTTGCAATCAGATAGACCGAGGTTAGGGTTCCCCTGTGGCTCAGATGGTAAAGAATCAGCCTGCAATACGGGATACTCAGGTTCGATCCCTGGGTTGGGAAGTTCCCCTGGACAAGGGAATGGCAACCCACTCTGGTATTCTAACCTGGAGATTCTCATGGACAGATGAGTATGGCAGGCTACAGTCCATGGGGTTGCACAGAGTTGGACATGACTGAGTGACTAACAGACACGCACATACACACAGACCTGGGTTAGTTACCAGTTCTTCCATTTATCACCTCTGGGCAAATATTGTTACTTGACTAAGTCTCAGTTTCCTCATCTAGAAACTAGGTATAATAATATAACCATTGTTTTTTTTAATAAAGATTAAATGCACATGATATTTTAGAACAGTAGGTAGCACACTGCACATGTGAAACAAATGATGGCAATTATTACTTTGTTGTGCACTGACTTATAGCTCAACTTTAAAGAGTGCTAAATCCTTCTGTATCTGCTTCTGCAGCTTCAAAAAAGATATCATCTGACATCTTCAGATGAAAGATTGCAAGATACAATTTAATGGTGACTATATAATACTTTGGAATCCACAAATATATTTTGGAATCCAAAATATCTGATTGCAAACTCCAGTCTGTCTGATGGCAAACATAGCTTCTTAATCACAATGCTATACCATCCCCACAATGCCTCCTCTATCTACCTCAGTAGTGCTACTGCTATGCTGATTTAACTGTCTCATGTGTCAAAAGATATAAAAGTTATATTTTCAAGGAACAATGTTATCATTCAATGGATAGTCTTCTAAGTAGACCTCTGAGGCTGGTAGACAGGAAGCATATATCTCTATTTTGTTGTTGGCAAATAACATAAGCTTATTTCTATTATCTTGGAGTTATTATTCTAAAAATCTCAGAAATTGCTCAATCATGCAGGCCATGTATGTACATAGGAGAAGGCTGGGCTTGCAGGTTCTGGCACGACGTGGTACCTCTGCAGCCCACTTTTCTTTCTCAACCTCTTAAAATTTTCCTATTCTCTAACCCACTCATTTCAAAACTTTCAAATTATGCTTGAAACAGTGAGACCATTCTTCAAAATTCTCATCCACCATCTTCGATGAGAGTATGTCCAAAGGAGTACGCTTTGAAACGTACTTAGCCGAATTCCTCTGAACTCTAATCCTGAGAAAGCCATGAAATGCAGACAGAACACCCATTTCAGCACTGACAGTCTTAGAAGACCTGCTCCACAACTGCCTGGTGTCCCCATCCTCAAGGACAAAAGCATCAGGCATGCTCGTAAATCTCAGTGCTGAAAAGAAAGCTGTGATGTTGTTTTATTTTTTGAATGTTTCTCTTTATTCCCATATTTTATTGAAACAAGGCTATTTTGGAGGAAAGCAGACAAAAATGAATAATAACAAAGGTTCACTAGACAGTTACAGCTATTACAGACTAATGAATTTCTTCCATGAAATGGTGCACTAAGATGAACTTGATTTTTACACTATAGCACATGTTGCAATCTTTTTTAGAAAGAAATTATATAATTGAATGCTGATCACTTTTGAGATAGTACATAAAAGTTAGTTCACATTATCTTGTTTAATTACAGAGGCAATTTTAAGAAAATTAAGTAAGAACAGTCTATGAATTCTTCAAAACATTTCTAAAGATCAATCAATGAAAATAAAATTATACCACCCTCCTTCCTCCTTTAGTATATATGTCCATTCTTTAATATTAACTGGTATTGACTTGTTTCTTTGCCTATACATTATATAAACAGATATTCATATACATGCATACACATTTTCTCCATGTGTGTATATGCATATATGTGTGTTTTCCATTTCTTTGTTAGAAAGCAAATTTTCCAAAGACTCTTCTTTTAGCTTCCTACACACAATAGACAGTGTTATAGTAAAAATAATAGACTACAGAGCCAGAAAGGTCAGGGTCAGCTTCTCGATCCAACACTCACTAACCCCGAGCTGCAATTATTTTATCTTTTAAAGAAGAGATCATAATAACAGCTTCTCAAAGGATTGTCAACATTAAATCAGATAGCATTTTACAAAAGGTGTAATACATAATATAGGTGCCCAACAAATCAGTTTCTTCCACAAAGAACTTAGTACAGAATGAGAACTCATTAAAAGCTGTTACATAGACCAGGACTCATCTCAGCTGAAAGAGAAGTGACAGAGACCATTAAACACTTGGAGCACCATCATAAGGCATCTCTGGACCTACACCTCACCCTTCATTATCACTATCTGTTGACTAATTTCAGGGCAGAAAGGAAGATGTTGCTAGATTAATTTTACATTGAGATTTTTCCCTATAAGCAAATAGATTTTTAACCCAAGTAAGACCACCCTCTCTGTCAGACACAAACTACCCAAATTATGTCTGTATCCACCCTTCAGTTTCCCATACATTCTGAAATTATCTTCTCTTCCTTAATCATCACTATATTGTGTAAATGACTACTCTTCTCCCTTGGAGGAAAAGGTGACTGGGAAGAGAACACCTCCCATTAATATATAATTATACCAATTTAAAGAAAACAGAGGGCCACCTCTTTAATAGCTGACCTATTTCATTTCTACTTTAAGTTCTTTCTGTCTTAAAAGTTCCTTTCTTTTTATGGCTTTACACTGTATCAATAAATAAGAATTACACTGTGTAACTTTTAAAAATACAATTCCCATACCTCAACCAGAGATTCATGGGAATTCTTTAATGAGAACTGAAGTTTTCTACTTTTAATAAGTACCCAGTGAATTTAATGGAGGGGATCCATGTGTTATAAGTTGAGAGATAATGCTTATCCTACTGAGTAAAAATTAAAGTTGTTCATTTTGTTTCATTGGAATAGTACTCAGTTTACCTTCATCTGTCTAAACATGTGAAATATTAATGTCTATAAATTCTGTCTGCTGTCAGTGGTTGCTGGTTGTCAGTGCCTGCTGGTGAATACGGTAGGCAGACATGTCCATCAATATTATTATATATTTATATATTATATTATTATTTAATAAATATATTCTTCTTTTCCAAAATCTCTTCCCTGTAAACTTATACCTGAAAAAGTTTTCTTTAACCTTCTGTTGTATTTTTTTTAATAAAAGTAATGTGTTGATTTCTTCATGTTCAAAGGACAGCATAAAATCAGAATTTGGAGAAAACAATAGTATTTGATCTGAATTTCTTCTAACTTTTAAATTCTAAAATTCAGTTCAGTTCAGTTCAGTTGCTCAGTCATGTCTGACTCTTTGCGACCCCATGAACCACAGCATGCCATGCCTCCCTCTCCATCACCAACTCCTAGAGTTTACCCAAACTCATGTCCATTGAGTTAGTGATGCCATCCAACCATCTCATCTCTGTCATCCCCTTCTCCTCCTGCCTTCAATCTTCCCCAACATCGGGGTGTTTTCAAATGAGTCAGCTCTTTGCATCAGGTGGCCAAAGTATTGGAGTTTCAGCTTCAACAATGAACACCCAGGACTAATCTCCTCTAGGATGGACTGGTTGAATCTCTTTGCAGTCCAAGGGACTCTCAAGGGGCTCCTCCAACACCACAGTTCAAAAGCATCAATTTTTCGGCACTCAGCTTTCTTTATAGTCCAACTCTTACATCTATACATGACTACTGGAAAAACCATAGCCTTGACTAGACGGACCTTTGTTGACAAATAGTGGTTTTCATTTAGAACAGGTAAAGTAACGAAGGAGCTATGTAGCTGAAGTAGTGAAGAAGCATATCAGAAATATGCTTAAAGAAAAAGTAGCAGAGTTCAATGTTATATGCCACCTTGGATGGGAGTAAGGTTTTGGGGAAACTGGATATGTGTATATTTATGGCTAAGTCCCTTCACTGGTCACCTCAAACTATCACAACACTGCTAATCGGTTACACCCTGATACAAAATGTTTTTGGTGTTAAAAAAAGAGGAAAAAAAGAAAGAAGCACGTCATTTGATAAATTTTTCCACCTGTTTCTGATTTGCCTTCCAAGTTATGAACCAGTGGCCTGAAAAAGAAATTGCCTATAGAGAATGGAAATCCTTGGAAATAGTCAATGGAAATGAAGAAAGAAAAAGCTTCAGGAGGGCTAATTTCTTGATCTGAGTGCTTTTGACACAAATGTGTTCAGCTTATGAGAATTCACTGAGTTGTAAAAATATTTAATGCATACTTTACTATATATACATTATATTTCAGTAAAAAATAAAAACCTATAACAATCACTGTTAAAAAATGAAATTTCCTATATATTTCAATATGCCTCTTTCTTCAAAGCATTCTAGTTGGTACATTTATTCCAGCAAACGTGCATAACAAGTTTAATCCCTTTTGACTCTACCCATTCTCTGAACATTGCCTAGGCTAACTCAAACATAATTATGCTTCACTTTCTATACAATTTTCATATCAGGAAGTTTTTGTTTGTTTTCTGTTGATACATATCTTTCATCTATGATGAAGCAGAACTGAAAATATTTTTTTCTTCAAATTAGATTATACTCAGAAAAATTCATTCCAATACCCCCGCATTTTAACTCCCCTACACAAAGTCCAGATTCAGATCAATGTAGCCTGAAATCAAATTTAGAATCTTAGTTTGATAGGATTATATATTTAAATAAAAGCCATTTTCTATAGTAAAAAGTAAGGCAGACAAAAGGGTAGATACAAAACCATCATGGATTATAAAGAAGTACTTGAAAAAGGCAGGAAGCCTTGAAAAGTCTGATTAAATTTGTGATATCTTTAACCCTGCGTTGACTCATGAACAAATATAGAGGGTATTGAAATTCTCATAACTTTGTAGGACTCTCTATCAATTACAGAGCCTGTATGTTCTTCATTTTTAAGATCCCTTTAGGAGTTTTATACTTTTCAAACTATTTTCTTCTCAAAGCAGAAATTAAAAAAAAAAAAAACATGCCAATATTTTAATCAGAGAAAATAAATGTTTAATATGAGGATAAAATTTTCAGAGTCCAAACTAGTACACTGTAAACTTGTTACTATTTAGTTTCTAACTTTTAAAGAAAACAGCCTCAAAATAATTATGATTTCTCTATTAGAGAAGTTGTGTCTAGGTACATCATTGGATTTATTTTTGAAAATCCAACTATAATAATTTCATCCCATTGTCTTCTTAAATTTTTCTTGTTCTTTTAAAACACATATAGTTTTTAAAATTTATACTATTTATATACAGAAAGAAGCATAAGTTTAATCTTTACAGTTGGCTTCAGTTTTTTTCTCATGTATAATTTTAATTAAGTATATAATATAGTATAATGCACTATAATATAGAACATTGTTGTTGCTGTTTAGTCGTTCTGTTGTGTTCAACCCCATGGACTGTAGCCCACCAGGATCCTCTGTCCATGGGATCTCCCAGGCAAGAACACTGGAGTGGGTTGTCGTTTCCTTCTCCGTAATATACAACATGCCTTGGGACAAATAGAACTCAAGGTAAAAACACAGTCTATTTTCCTCAAAACAAACTAAAAGACAGTTGTCAAACACCATGTATCTTAATCTTTTGTTAAACTGTTTTTAAAGTATATAGAAAAACATTTTGGAATGAGACAGAGGAGGACAGGGAACACTAGTATATAAAGAAGAGAAATCTATTTCTTGACAAAATTTCAGTTTAAATATCAAAAGTATTTTTCCATATTAAGCAAATAATGAACTAGAGATCTACACATTCCTTGATGTGGGTCATGCCATTTTAAACAAGTTAACTTTAGACACAGGAAAAGAGAACTCACCGATACATTGCTGACCAGCAGAGATTCCTATGGAGACCAAGGTCTGCAATCAGTGTGTGTATCTGACTCTATCAGCAACTTTGAAGGCTGGATTAAGAAGAGGGAAGTCACTGATGATCTAATTAGAACCAGTCTGACGGGTCTTGGCTAGTTGATGGAGACTGTGTTACTAGTAAGACAAAGTCAAATTTTATAGGGAGCAAGAAAACCATAAATAATATTGGTACTTTCTAGGAGTGGGAACTTAAAAGCTATTGTCTTTAGATTATAATAATTTAAAAGTCTTACTATAAACCATATAAGGTAGATTTTTTCAATAAAAGTCAGATATTTAAATCTAGAAAAAAAACTAAATCTTTCTCAACCTCACATTTCCAATAAGAAACTTTGGTTTAATTAAGTTAAATTGGTTGAAATCACAGTTAATACCTCTACATAGTACTAACACCTATTTCTTTTAAAAATATTTTTGTTTATTAATAAAAGGTGCTTTGGGGAAATATATATAAAGGAAGACATGATTTTTGTTACTTATAAGGGTGATTTTTTTTTTTAATTGGAGGATAATTGCTTTACAATGTTGTGTTGGATTATGCTGTACAAATGGAAAGGAACATAGATGCAGACATAGAGAACAAACTTGTGGACACAGCCAGGGATGGAGAGGGTGGGACGAACTGACAAAGTAGCATTGACACACACACACACACACACACACACACACATATACATATACACTATCATGGGTAAAATAGATAACTAGTGGGAAACTATTATATAACACCTATTTTTTTTAACTAATCTGACATGCTTTCCACTCTACAATCCATATAATAAAAGTTTCACTTTGATATTTATTGAAAATACAATAACGATTAGAAAAGCATTAATATCTCAAAATTATGTGCCATCATTCTTCTAGAAAATTCATATAGTTTGCATATATTAACCCTCAGTTAGGTCAGTGGTGTTTCCTATGGTGGAGACAGGCATATCTGCCAACACAGTCATTATTATCTTATTTCTGAGAAGATAGCAATCTAATTTTTTAAAATGTGTACTGACACATGAATATGCAAATGTCTGTGTATTCGTGTTAGGTAAAATGTTTAAACTGCCTCCTCTGATTCCTGTAAACTAGCTGTTTCTCCTTTATGTTCTCATAGTATCATAACACTTACCATAATGTATTAGAAATTTTTGTTTATTTTATCTCAACCCCACTAAACTGTAAATCTTAACAGACAGTAACTTTATTCCTAAGACAATGGGCTCTCAAAAATATGCATGGAAAGGAGAGAGGGAAGGATGGAGAAAGGAGGTATGTGGAACCAATCCTAAAAGTCACTGTGAGAGAAGGCAAAGAAGTATGGTTGAATACTTCTACTCAGCCATTTAACGAATGGCTCATCAGAACAGCTGGAAAAGTTGGGATCCACAGTGAAATGTGGGATTAGGCTGCCAAGAACTGGAATAATTCTCTAAAGGTAACTCAGGAAACCTCTTCATTGGGGCATTCTGTACTTGGGATTGGAGAGAGCAACATCTCAGCTTTTTTTATTCTAACTAAGAGATAACACTGAAGAAAAGCATGGATATCTACTCGAAGTTATTCAATATATAGTATCATGTCTCTGTCTGCTGCTGCTGCTGCTGCTAAGTCGCTTCAGTCATGTCCATATCTGTGCGACCCCATAGACGGCATCCCACCAGGCTTCTCCGTCCATGGGATTCTCCAGGCAAGAACACTGGAGTGGGTTGCCATTTCCTTCTCCAATGCATGAAAGTGAAAAGTGAAAGGGAAGTTGCTCAGTCATGTCCAACTCTTAGCTACCCCATGGACTGCAGCCTACCAGGCTTCTCCATCTATGGGATTTTCCAGGCAAGAGTACTGGAGTGGGGTGCCACTGCCTTCTCCTCATGTCTCTGTCTACTCACTTGAAATTACAACTCAGCCAGAAACAAAGAAGAAACAATGATGAAGTAAAAACTTCTAGGTTATGAGATTAATCTTTTCTTGTTTTATAGACCTTAAATGAAATCTTCATTAATTAAATATTAATACTAGCTTCACATACTATGTTCTACTTCACATTAAAATTTTATTAAAATTTTGATTTTACTCTTTCATTCAAAGGAACACATTCTCGCCAGAGTGACTTAGGGCTAAGACTTGTTAGACTCTTTTTTTTTTTTTTACTTTACAATATTGCATTGGTTTTGCCATACATCAACATGCATCTGCCACGGGTGTACACATGTTCCCCATCCTGAATTCCCCTCCCATCTCCTTCCCCATACCATCCCTCTGGGTCATCCCAGTGCACCATCACCAAGCTTCCTACATCCTGCATCGAACCTGTTAGACTCATTTTAACAGGACCTCATGACTTTTTTCTCTATGAAAATCTACATTCCAAACTCAAAGAAATTCTTTATATGGTCCTATATTCTTATAGCTGTGCTGTGCTGTCCTGTGCTGTACTCAGTCATATCCAGCTCTTTGTGACATTGACGGTAGCCTGCCAGGCTCTTCTGTCCATGGAATTTTTCAGGCAAGACTACTAGAGTGGGTTGCCATTTCCTACTCCAGGGATCTTCCCAACCCAAGGATCAAACCTGAGTCTCTTGCATCTCTTGCATTAGCAGATGGATTCTTATCCACTGAGCCATTTGCGAAGCCCATATTTAGGTTTATGTATTTCTAAAACTGGCAGATGGTGACTGCAGCCATGAAATTAAAAGAACGTTTTCTCCTTGGAAGAAAAGTTATGACCAACTTAGACAGCATATTAAAAAGCAGGAACATTACTTTGCCAATAAAGGTCCATCTAGTCACTGCAGATGATGACTGCAGCCATGAAATTAAAAGACGCTTACTCCTTGGAAGAAAAGTTATGACCAACCTAGATAGCATATTGAAAAGCAGAGACATTACTTTGCCAACAAAGGTCCGTCTAGTCAAGACTATGGTTTTTTCCAGTGGTCATGTGTGGATGTGAGAGTTAGACTGTGAAGAAAGCTGAGCGCCAAAGAATTGATGCTTTTGAACTGTGATGTTGGAGAAGACTCTTGAGCCATCATTGATGGCTCGAGTGATGGATGTGAGTCTGAGTGAACTCCGGGAGATGGTGATGGACAGGGAGTCCTGGCGTGCTGTGATTCATGGGGTCACAAAGAGTCGAACACGACTGAGCGACTGAACTGAACTGAACTGAACTGAGTCAAAGCTGTGTTTTTCCCAGTAGTCATGTATGGATGTGAGAGTTGGACTATAAAGAAAGCTGAGTGCCGAAGAATTGATGCTTTTGAACTGTGGTGTTGGAGAAGACTCTTGAGAGATCCTTAGACTGTAAGGGGATCAAACCAGTCCATCCCAAAGGAAATCAGTTCTGAATATTCATTGGAAGGACTGATGCTGAAGCTGAAACTCCAATACTTTGGCCACCTGATGCGAAGAACTGACTCATTGGAAAAGACCCTGATGCTAGGAAAGATTGGAAGGCAGGAGGAGAAGGGG
Source organism: Bos mutus (assembly GCF_027580195.1). Classification (NCBI taxonomy): domain Eukaryota; kingdom Metazoa; phylum Chordata; class Mammalia; order Artiodactyla; family Bovidae; genus Bos; species Bos mutus. The sequence goes on from NC_091622.1 coordinate 84,025,646, forward strand.
ATGACAGTGGATGAGATGGTTGGATTGCATCGCAGACTCAATGGACATAAGTTTGAGCAAGCTCTTGGAGTTGGTGATGGACAGGGAAGCCTGGTATGCTACTTCCACGGGGTCACAAAGAGCCGGACATGACTGAGTGACTGAACTGAACTGACTCCTTTGCCTATCATGTGAAGAAAATGTATTCAGAGTTACCTCCATGTGTCTGAGTTAGGATGGACTGTTTCCTGTGTCCTTCTGTGCAACATAGAAGCTGAGTCAGGAGGAATATATTTGTGGATTTAGGTGTCTTGGAAACCCACAGTAGATGTGTCACATTGTTGTTCTGTTGATAAGTTGTATCCAACTCTTTTCGACCCTATCAACTGCAGCATGCCAGGCTTCTCTGTCCTTCCCTACTTTCCAGAGTTTGCTCAGACTCATGTGCATTGAGTCAGGGATGCTATCTAACAATTTCATCCTCTGCTGCACTCTTCTTTGTCTTCAATCTTTCCCAGCATCAAAGTCTTTTCTAATGAGTCAGCTCTTCACAGCAGGTGACCAAAGTATTGGAGCTTCAGCTTCAGCATCAGTCCTTCCAGTGACTATTCAAGACTGATTTCCTTTAGGATTCACTGGTGTGATCTCTTGCAGTCTAAGGGACTCTCAAGAGTTTTCTCCAACACCACAGTTCAAAAGCATCAGTTCTTTGGTGTTCAGCCTTCTTTATAGTCAAACTCTCACATTTGTACATGACTACTGGAAAAGCCATAGCTTAGACTAGATGGACCTTTATTGGCAAAGTGATGTCTCTGCTTTTTTAACATGCTGTCTAGGTTTGTCATATCTTTTCCTCCAAGGAGCAAGTGTTATTTAATTTCACCATCTGCAGTGATTTTGGAGCCCAAGGAAATAAAATTGGTCAATACTTCCACTTTTTCCTCTTCTATTTGCCATGAAGTGATGGGACCTGATGCCATGATCTTAGTTTTCTCAATATTAAGTTTTAAGCCAACAAAAACTAGTTCCTCTGCCTTTTCTAAATCTATCTTGTACATCTGTAAATTCTCAGTTCATGTACCACTGAAACCTAGCTTGAAGGATTTTGAGCATAACCTTACTAGCATGTGAAATGAGCACAACTGCACAGTAGTTTGTACATTCTTTGGCAATGCCCTTCTTTGGGATTGGAATGAAAACTTACTTCTCCAGTTCTATGTCCACTGCTGGGGTTTCCAAATTTGCTGACATACTGAGTATAGCACTTTAACAGCATCATCTTTTAGGATTTTAAATAGTTCAGCTGGAATTCCATCACCTTCAATAACTTTGTTTGTAGTAATGCTTCCTAAGGCCCACTTGACTTCAGACTCCAGGATGTCAGGCTCTAGGTGAGTGATCACACCACTGTGGCTATCTGTGTCATTAAGACCTTTTATGTCTAGTTCTTCTGTGTATTCTTGCCACCTGTTCTTAATACCTTCTGCTTCTATCAGGTCCTTACCTTTACTGTCCTTTATTGTGCCCATCCTTGAATGAAGTGTTCCCTTGATATCTCCAATTTTCTTGAAGAAATCTCTAGTCTTTCCCATTCTATTGTTTTCCTTTACTTTCCGCTGTTCATTTAAGAAGGCCTTTTTTTATGCAATCAAATTTTTAATAAAAAAAATACTGTTTTTAACATGGTCAAATATATTTGGCTAAGTCCAGATTTTAAAAAACAAAAGTATCTAGCCCAACTGTACCACCATACAGCTTTGTACAGAACATTTCATAGATCAACAGAAAATATATCTGAGCACAAAAATAAAAAATATTTAAAAAGAATCATTTTATTTCTGCAAAACAGACATATAGAACTGAAAAGTTATGAAATTAAACAAAAGTAAATTATTTTAAATGCTCATTAAAATGTGTCTGTATACTTGTTATGCCCATTTTCCTAGGGTTCAAAACTTAAGGCATTATTCAGAAATTCTTTTTAAATTTTAATTATCTTTAGAATCAAGTGAAATATATTAAATACTAGGTCCAATTTTCTTCCATCTTTCAGAGATTCATGGAATAAGAAACTAATCTAGTACAAACAGAACATTAAATATTTCTGGGTAATGGAGAGATAGTGAGTAGATTATGTGGACATGGACTTCACATCAGTCCAGCCAGAGCAGGCATTTTGCACATTACAAATGGAATGGGACCAGCTTAACTTTGTTCAGAATAGGTTTTCTTTTGCTAAGAAGTCTTCTTATCTCTCCGTTCTCTGGAACTCTCTTTTCAGTTGCTTATATCTTTTCCTTTCTCCCTCACTTTTTGCTTCTCTTCTTTGCTCAGTTATGCATAAATCCTCCTCACACAATCACATTGCCTTCTTGTATTTCTTTTCTTTCGGATGATTTTGGTTTTGGTCACTGCCTCCTGTACAATGTTACAAACTTCCATCTACAGTTCTTCAGACCAGATCTAATCCTTTCAATCTATTCATCACCTCCACTGTATAATCATAACAGATTTGATTTTGGTCATACTTGAATGGCCTAGTGATTTTCCCTGCTGCTGCTGCTGCTGAGTCGCTTCAGTCGTGTCCGACTCTGTGTGACCCCAGAGACGGCAGCCCACTAGGCTCCTCCGTCCCTGGGATTCTCCAGCCAAGAATACTGGAGTGGGTTGCCATTTCCTTCTCCAATGCATGAAAGTGAAAAGTGAAAGTGAAGTCGCTCAGTCGTGTCCGACTCTTAGCGACCCCATGGGCTGCAGCCTACCAGGCTCCTCGGTCCATGGGATTTTCCAGGCAAGAGTACTAGAGTGGGTGCCATTTCCTTCTCCAGTGGTTTTCCCTAGTTTCTTCCATTTAAGCCTGGATTTTGAATAAGGAGCTCATGATCTGAGCCACAGTCAACTCCAGGTCTTGTTTTGCTGACTGTATGGCACTTCTCCATATCCAGGTGCAAAGAATATGATCAATCTGATTTCTGTGTTAACCATCTGGAGATGTCCATGTGTAGAGTTGTCTCTTGTGTTGTTGGAAGAGGATGTTTGCTATGACCAACATGTTATCTTGACGAATCTCTGTTAGCCTTTGCTCTGCTTCATGTAGTACTCCAAGGCCAAATTGCCTGTTACTTCAGGTATCTCTTGACTTCCTACTTTTGCATTCAATCCCCTATGATGAAAAGGACATCTTTTTTTTTTGGTGTCAGTTCTAGAAATTTTTGGAGGTCTTCATAGAACCATTCAACTTCAGCTTCTTTGGCCTTAGTGGTTGGGGCACGGATTTGGATTACTGTGATGTTGAAGGATTTGCCTTGGAAACAAACTGAGATCATTCTGTAATTTTTGAGATTGCACCCAAGTACTAGGTTTTGAACTCTTTGTTGACTATGAGGGCTACTCCATTTCTTTTAAGAGATTCTTGGGCACAGTAGTAAATATAATGGTCATCTGAATTGAATTCACCCATCCATTTTATTAATAGTTCACTGATTCCTAAGATGCTAGTGTTCACTCTTGCCATCTCCTGCTTGAAAAGTGAAAGTGTTAATCATTCAATCATGTCCAACTCTTTGCGACCTTATAGACTGTAGCCCACCAGACTCTTCTGTCTATGGGAGTCTCCAGACAAAAATCCTGGAGTGGGTTGCCATTTCCTTTTCCAGGGGTTCTTTCCAACCCAGGGATCGAACCCAGGTCTCCTACATTGTAGGCAGATTCTTTACTATCTGACCCACAAGGGAAGCCCTGTCTCCTGCTTGACCACATCCAATTTACCTTGATTCATGTACCTAACATTCCAGGTTCCTATGCAATATTTTTCTTTACAATGTCAGACTTTACTTTCACCCTCAGACATAGCCACAACTGAGCATCATTTCCACTTTGGCCCAGCTGCTTCATTTTTCTCTGGAACTATAAGTAATTGCTCTCCACTCCTCCCCAGTAGCATGTTGGACACCTTCAGATCTGAGGGGCTTATATTTTGGTGTCATATATTTTTGCCTTTTCATACTATTAATGGGGTTCTTGAGGCAAGAATACTGGAGTGGGTTGACATTTACCCCTCTAGTGGACCACATTTTGTCAGAACTCTTCACTATGATCATCCATCTTGGATGGCCCAGCATGATATGGCTCATAGCTTCATTGAGTTACACAAACCCTTTCGCTACAACAAAGCAGTGATCCATGCAGGGGACTCTTCTCCCTTGTTGTCTCTTTATACATATGCAGAGCTGGGTGCTGGTAGTTGTTAGGAGAGCAAATCTTTTGACTTCATAGGGTGTCTACCCCTACCAGAGGGCCACAACTGTCCCCAATTTTTGGCATCACTTTGGAGATTTCAATAGGAAGTTCACTCTAAAGCTGAAGCTCCAGTACTTTGGCCACCTGATGTGAAGAGCTGATTCATTGGAAAGGACCATGATGCTGGGAAGGATTAAAGTCAGGAGAAGGGAGCTACAGAGGATGAGATGGTTAGATAGCATCACTGACTCAATGGACATGAATTTGAAAAATTTCTGGGAGACAGTGAAGGAAAGGAAAGCCTGGTATGCTTCAGTCCATAGGGTCACAAAGAGTCAGACATGTCTTAGTGACTGAACAATAGCAAGTCTTTATCAAAAGCCACTTTCTTTCTTTCTTTCTTTCTTTTTGGATGTACTGGGTGGCTGCCATTGTTACGGGACACAGGCCCTAGGACTCGGGGACTTCAGTAGTTGTGGCTCTCAGGCCCTAGAGCACAGATTCAGTAGTTGTGATGCATGGGCTTAGTTCCTCCACAGCATGTGGGATCCTCCCAAATGAGGGATTGAAATCATGTCTCCTGCACTGGTAGTGGATTTTTTTTATCACTAAGCCACCAGGGAAGCCCAATCTGTCACTTTGTAGTGACAGATTTTTGTGTCTGTTGAATACCTGAAATGGAGGAGAAAAGGAGGCTAACAGTGGAAAAATAAAAGTCCAGATACAAGACAGTCTTTTGCTTAAGTAACCTGAGGTCAGGACTATACATCTGTAGAAGAGCATACAAAGGGTAGGCACAGGGCTTTCTTCATTTGTTTTCTCACTTAGCTCTATTACTCAGCCCTGATTAACTGTGCGTCAACACAGCCTATCCTTCTATCTCCACCTTAGAGGAGTTCATCATTGCTTGGGTGTGTTTGTTTCCGAATTTCTCAATGGGAAATAAGTGTCACATCATATTCACTCAATCAAGATGGTTTCAGAACAAATGCCAATGTTACCATCACTACACCGTTCTTTTGCCGAGAAACAATAAAGAAAAAATAAAGTTAAAATTTTTGACTGATATAGTCTTTTAATGATAAAGTAATCAAAATAATCAGTTCACTATAAATATTAAATTAAATTTTAATCCAGTTAGCCCATATACTTCTTTAAAAAAATGTATTATAGTTAAATACTGTATAGAGTTCTGCAGAGAAGAAAATGGTAACCCACTCCAGCATTCTTGCCTGGAGAATCCCATGGACAGAGGAGCCTGGCAGGCTACTCTCCACCGGGTCACAAGAGTCAGACATGACTTAACAACTAAACCACCACCACAATACAGAGTTCTGAGGTTAGTAACTGGAATGATTAATTGCTTTCTCAACCAGGAAGGCACAGGAGGAGAGGCCAATACCAGTGGTTCGAAGCTCCACCTGTTAAGAGATGGGGTTAAGGGAAAAGAAAGAATAGAGCAACTGATTCTGCTTGGCAAAGATTTCACAGAAGATCAGTGAAAAAGTTAGTTATTTAGTTGTATCCAACTCTATGCGACCCCATGGGCTATAGCCCACCAGGCTCCTCAGTCCATGAATTCTCCAGGCAAGAATACTGGAGTGTGTAGCCATTCCCTTCTCCAGGTGAGTTCCTGATCCAGGGATTGAACCTGGGTCTCCTCCATTGTAAGGAGATTCTTTACCAGCTGAGCCACCACAGAAGGCCAAGGACTCACCAATGATTAAGATGTGATCAAGATAACAAAGAAATTTCATTACTGGAAGAAGCAGCAACATGAGTAAAAAGTACCAAGACTTGAATAAAATTCCCAACACACGTGAAAGATGCTCACCAAAAAAGTTCAGGCTGAAAAGAATACAATTAGTTTTCTAATTTCCACCCCAAAGTAATCAAAGTCTTTGTGCTCATTCCTTCTTGCTAAATCAGTGTAGTAAGTGTAAGAAGCAAACCCTAGAAACAATTTCCTGCTTTTGACTATCCCCTTACTTCTAAGAAGTCACTCTCTGTGGTTAAACAAGAGCAAGTTTTCATTAAAATATAGAAAACTACTACCAAGACACTCCTTCCTTGTCTCCCAAATCATACTGCATCATGTTTTTGAAACATATTCCTGAGCCATTTAAGGAGCCCTGCTCTGAGCATCACAGGACACAATACTTCATAAAACATGCACTTCTTAGCTCATTTTATAATTGTCTATACATTACTGGTGTCTCTGATAACAGTGGATTGTGTCCTTTCTTTTAACTACACTATTCCCAAAGCCTAGCTAAGTGCCAGACACATAGTTCAGCTCAGTTAAGTTTAGTTCAGTCACTCAGTCATGTCCAACTCTTTGCAACCTCAAGGACGGCAGCATGCCAGGCTTCCCTGTCCATCACCAACTCCCAGAGCTTGTTCAAATAATGTCTATCAAGTCGGTAATGCCATCCTATTATCTCATCCTCTGTCGTCCACTTCTCTTCCTGCCTTCACTCTTACCCAGCATCAAGGTCTTTTCCAATAAGTCAGATCTTCACATTAAGTGTCCAAAGTACTGGAGTTTCAGCTTCAGCATTGGTCCTTCCAATGAATATTCAGGACCGATCTGCTTTAGAATTGACTGGTTGGATCTCCTTGCAGTCCAAAGCACTCTCAAGAGTCTTCTCCAACACCACAGTTCAAAAGCATCAATTCTTCAGCACTCAGCTTCCTTTATTGTCCAACTCTCACATCCACACATTACTACAGAAACCATAGCCTTGACTAGATGGACCTTTGTCGGCAAGGTAAGGTCTCTGCTTTTTAATATGCTGTCTAGGAATGGCACCCCACTCCAGTACTCTTGCCTGGAAAATCCCATGGATGGAGGAGCCTGGTAGGCTGCAGTCCATGGGGTCACTTAGGGCCAGACACGACTGAACGACTTCACTTTCACTTTTCACTTTTCACTTTCATGCATTGGAGAAGGAAATGGCAACTCACTCCAGTGTTCTTGCCTGGAGAATCCCAGGGACGGGGGAGCCTGGTGGGCTGCCGTCTCTGGGGTCACACAGAATCGGACACGACTGAGGCGACTTAGCAGCAGCAGCAGCAGCAGCAGGATGGTCATAGCTTTTCTTTCAAAGAGCAAGCGTCTTTTAATTTCATGGCTGCAGTCACCATCTGCAGTGATTTTGGAGCCCCCCAAAATAAAGTCTGTCCTGGTGGCTATTGTTTTCACATCTATTTGCCATGAAGTGATGGGATCAGATGCCATGATCTTTGTTTTTTGAATATTGAGTTTTAAACTATCTCTCTCCTCTTTCATTTTCATCAAGAGACTCTTGAGTTCCTCTTTGCTTTCTGCCCTAAGGGTAGTGTCACTTTCGTATCTGAAGTTATTGATATTTCTCCTGGCAATCATGATTCCAGCTTGTTCTTCATCTAGCCCAGCATTTTGCATGATGTACTCTGCATGTAAATTAAATAAGCAGGGTGACAATATATAGCCTTGACATATTCCTTTCTCAATTTGGAACTGGTTCATTGTTCCATGTCCAGTTCTGACTGTTGCTTCTTGACCTGCATACAGATTTCTCAGTAGGCAGGTCAGGTGGTCTGCTATCTCTTTAAAAATTTCCTGCAGTTTGTCATGATCCACCCAGTCCAAGGCTTTGGCATAGTCAGTAAAGCAGAAGTAAATGTTTTTCTGGAATTCTCTTGTTTTTTCTATGATCCAGAGGGTGTTGGCAACTTGATCTCTGGTTCCTCTGCATTTCTAAATCCAGCTTGAACATCTGGAAGTTCTTGGTTCATGTACTATTGAAGCCTGGCTTGGAGAATTTTGAGCATTACCTTGTTATGTTTTTGTGTGAGACGGGTGCAATTGGCGGTAGTTTGAATATTCTTTGCTATTGTCTTTCTTTGGGATTGGAATGAAAACTGACCTTTTCCATTCCTGTGGCCACTGCTGAGTTTTCCAAATTTGCTGGCATATTGAGTGCAGCACTTTCACAGCATCATCTTTTAGGATTTGAAATAGCTCAGCTGGAATTCTATCACCTTCATTAGCTTTGTTCATAGTGATGCTTCCTAAGGCCCACTTGACTTCACATTCCAGGATGTCTGACTCTAGGTGAGTGATCACATCATTCTGGTTATCTGGGTCGTTAAGATCTTTTGTGTATGGTTCCTATGTGTATTCTTGCCACCTGTTCTTAATAGCTTCTGTTTCTGTTAGGTCCATACAGTTTTTGCCCTCAGTTGTGTCCGTCTTTGCATGAAATGTTCCCTAAGTATCTCTAATTTCCTTGAAGAGATCTCTAGTCTTTCTCATTCTATTGTTTTTTTTTTTTTCCTATTTCTTTGCATTTGTCACTTAGGAAGGCTTTCTTATCTCTCGTTGTTATTCTTTGGAACTCTGCATTCAGATGCAGACACATAGTTGGCACTCAGTAAATATCTATTAGATGAACACGTATCTTCTCCCTTGTGTTTTCGTACATCTAAAATCTTCTTGCAGGGTACTGGGCCAGACCTGGCCAAGCTGAGTCAGTAGGGCTGACAACTAAGGATTAGGTCCTAGGGTAGGTCACACCAGCTGAGGTTCCTGTGGAGAAAAGCAAGAATACTGATATCAAAGAGAATGCACTTAAAGAGAATGCACTTTCAAAATCAAGGAAATAAAGAGGGGAGAATCAGGATTTTAAATGCAGAGAGAAGCCTAGGCTGTGCCTCTCAAACTGGGGATCTTGTGTTCACAGGCGTATTTGTCAAGCTGCCTTGGAAGCCTGGAAGCCATAATACCAACATGTTACCACCTCTCTACCGTATCAAATTTATTCAATGGTGAGTAATTTAGAAATTCCATTTCTATTAAACATAGCCTAAAATGCACTTCGGAGAAGGCAATGGCACCCCACTCCAGTACTCTTGCTTGGAAAATCCCATGGATGGAGGAGCCTGGAAGGCTGCAGTCCATGGGGTCGCTGAGGGTCGGCACGACTAACCGACTTCACTTTCACTTTTCACTGTCATGCATTGGAGAAGGAAATGGCAACCCACTCCAGTGTTCTTGCCTGGAGAATCCCAGGGACGGGGAAGCCTGGTGGGCTGCCGTCTATGGGGTCGCACAGAGTTGGACACAACTGAAGCAACTTAGCAGCAGCAGCAGCAGCAGCAAAATGCACATCTTCACAGATTTTATAAGTAAAAATGAGATTTCAAAATAACTCTATGCTTTCAAGTGAGCCATTTTAATCTGTATGCCAAGTTCCTAGAGTCATGTGCTTTTCCTCTTGATACTGGGGATGCTGCAGCATGAATTTCTGAGAAGCATAGATAGGGTAAGAAACTGAGTAATACCAAACTCTCAAAGAAATACATTGGGCACAATTTGAGAAGGATCTTGAGCACCTGACACGAGCAATACTGGGCTATCCTTGCCTAATCTTACTGATTTGCATAAAGGTGAATTCTATGGATTAGAGAAAATGATAAGTAGGTGATTAGATCTTCTTTTTAACTAAAACCAACTTTTTTCTTATTATAAAAATAATATATAAAACAAGATTCATCACAAGTTGATAATTGTTGAAGCTAGGTGATGGATACTTGAGGGTTCATTATACTATTTCCTGTGTTTTGGGGTTCATTTGAAAGTTTTCCGTACTAAAAGGTTAATGAGACAACAACAGCACATACTTAATTATAGAAGACTACAACATACAGGCAAGCAAAAGGAACAAATGTAAAACAAATGTAATTCCAAGGCCCAATACTTTCATAATGTGGGGTTAATTTTCTATTCTATTCAAAGACATTAGATAGATAGATATATTTTTTAATTGTATCAGACTTTCCAAATGCAAATGATCCTATACTCCATTGAATAATACTCTTATTAGGAAACTGACCTTAGCTTAGTGAGTGAGTCTGACTATGAAGAAAGTCACATTCCCTTTCCCTATGAGCTTAGAAATCTGAATATGATGCAATTCTAGCCAATGATACATTAGGAGGTGGTTGCTAGAGACTTTTAGAGAGATTCCTCTTTGGTCTTTATAGCAAGTGATAGTCTGTCATTCTCCCTCTGAATGTGAGTGAGGAATCAACTTCTTTCAATTATTTTGGGAGCCAGATGGAGGATAAAGCAGATATTTTGAGTGAGAGAGCAAAGAGAAGTAAACTAGTTCCTTATTAACATTGTTAGGTCACTGAATCAACAACCCGAAAGCTTTCTCTATCTCTGGTCTAGACCAATTGGATGCTGCTGCTGATGCTAAGTCGCTTCAGTCGTGTCCGACTCTGTGTGACCCCATAGACGGCAGCCCACCAGGCTTCCCTGTCCCTGGGATTCTCCAGGCAAGAACACTGGAGTGGGTTGCCATTTCTTTCTCCAATGTATGAAAGTGAAAAGTGAAAGGGAAGTCGCTCAGTCGTGTCCAACTCTTAGCAACCCCATGGACTGCAGCCTACCAGGCTCCTCCGTCCATGGGATTTTCCAGGCAAGAGTACTGGAGTAGGATGCCATTGCCTTCTCCAGACCAATTGGATAAACACATCTAATAATTGCAATAAATAAATATATCATTTTAAATTCATTTTGGGAACTCTCCTGGTGGTCCAATGGCTAAGACTCCACGCTTCCAATTCAAGGGGCCCAGATTAAATTCCTGGTCAGGGCACTAGTCCCACATACCACAGCTAAGAGTTCCCATGACACAACTAAAGATCCCACATGCTACAACAAAGATCAAAGATCCTGCTGGCCACAGGGAAGAACTGGTGCAGCCAAACAGATAAATAAAAATACAATATTTTAAAAATAAACAAATTAATTCATTTTGAGTTGGATGTTCTATTACTTGCTGCCAAAACTATCCTAACTCACACATTCAATTTAGTCTGTGTGTCTACTTAAGGATATATATATATGGCAAGCCACTCCAGTACTCTTGCCTAGAAAATCCCATGGACGGAGGAGCCTGGTAGGCTGCAGTCCATGGGGTCGCGAAGAGTTGGACACGACTGAGCGACTTCACTTTCACTTTTCACTTTCACACATTGGAGAAGGAAATGGCGACCCACTCCAGTGTTCTTGCCTGGAGAATCCCAGGGACAGGGAAGCCTGGTGGGCTGCCATCTATGGGGTGGCACAGAGTCGGACACGACTGAAGCGACTTAGCATCATCAGCAGCAAGGATATATCATGAGCATCTTCCCATGTCAATAAATTCAACTCTACAGCATCGGGTTTTTTTTTTTTTTTTTTTTTTTGGCCTAGCTGCGTGGCTAGCAGTCTAAGGTTTTATGGTGATGGGATTAGTTTCCGGGTGGTCTTTGACCAATTATTTTAATTCAGAGTCTTTCCTGGTGGCACACCTATCACTCAGCCAAGATGGATGCTAGCGAGAGGGATTCTTGGAAGTGGAAGGACACGTGGTGTCTCCTTTTGACCTTTCCCAAACTCTTCCAGTTGGTGGTGGCTTATTAGTTCCTTATTCCTTATCAGGATCTCCTGTCATAAAACAACTCATGCAAATGGTTACTATGGTGCCTGGCCAGGGTGGGTGGTTTCAATCAGTGTGCTTTCCCTAACAACTCCCCCCTGAGAGACTTCATACTCAAGATACTTCTTGGGAATTGGGGCAGAGGTCTCTTTCTTCTGTAACTTTTTCCTGCTGTGCATGGGCATAGGCCTGCCTAACAGAGCAGAAATCTCTCTCTATCAGATCTAAGTCAAGGTATTTTTTGCCTGAAACCAGCATTCACCCTTGTAATAACAGCAATTTAGTTTGAAACTGTTGGCCCCTTTCAGAGATGAAATAGACAGGGGCCAAACAGGAGACCTAACAGGATGGTCATCTCTGGTCCCCAGAAACAGAAGGCAACTTTTGGGGTGAGGATTGCAGGGTTTGTGACCCCTTTGATTGGTTGGTGGTGAGGCAACAGAGCTGTGTTCCAGGAATCTTGTGTTCAGTCTGAAGTTACCATCCTCCACCTGGGTGGGGGCTCCAGTTCTAAAGAAGACCTCAAAGACATTGTTATGCATATTTCTTTCAGTAGGAACCCGGACTCTGTCTGGAGGCTGTACCAACATTTGATTGTTTCTCTTGTTTCTGTATCCCCTCCCTCCCCATTAGCAATTGTTTGAATCTACCCTTTGGAAATAAGGGAAGGTCAAGGAGGCTGAATGAAGCCTATATCCTAGAGACAAATAATGGAGAACACAGAACAGATCTCTACTCCAGAGCCCCACAGAGTTCTACTCAATTTTAATTTAGGGAATTAGGCAACTATGACTGTGATAACTTCCTGTCAAAATGGAGCATAGGACTGCCTCAGCTTGGAGTACAGACACTGAATTGGAAGTATTCCTGAGTTCCAAGTCCTAGATCTGAGCCTTGTATGATTAAAATCTCAATCCCTTGGTCTGCCATTTTGGTGAAACAGACCCAGTTAGAAGTAGTTGGAGGAGTAATAACTGGAATTTAGTAGACAAAATAAATCTCATTTCTTTTTAGAAGAATAGGTCTGAAACCCAGTCTGGACCTAGCACTTCAGGGAGACTTGTAGCCAGGTAGCCAGTTGCCTAGTTTTATAAAAAGTCAGGTTGCTGTTACTAGCTTCCAGCAGACATTGTTTTGAGAATGGTGGCATTCACGCCTGACACGACTCAGAAAATTCAAGTGTTTAGCAATACAAGGTCTAATCTGAAAGTACACCCAGAGCATCACCTAGTTATTTCCCAGGATATCTGAACCATAGCTACTCTATTTTGACTCTTGATTGTAAACTTTTACTTAATAGCCAAAGCAGATTTCACCGTTAATGATGTCAGTGTTTCTCTAGGTATGAGAAGACGCAAGAATTGGGACTCATAAAATCTTCTCCTGAAAAGATCTAACTATCTGAAGGCCTGTTCTGCCAGTTTTTCCCAGAGCACAGAGTGCCTCATTCCTGATTTTCACCCTGAACTCCTTTAAGGAGCGTTGAAAGTCGGCAGTTGCAGCGGCCATGATTTAATCTTTGTAGATGTAGATGGCAAGCGTCAGTCTTCAGTTGGCAGAGCCCCTTTTTGCTCATAAACTTGACCATGCTTTTGAGGGGGCATTTAATGACCATTTTATTCCATGGTGCTGAGAATGTCCATTCTCAGGTTTGGCAAAGATTTTGTTGACAGGCCACTCAATGTGCTGTTACTGGACTAGGCCATAAAACAGTATCCAAAATTCTCTGGACCACCTGTCTTACTAGCCTCTTGGTCCAGGAAAATATTCACTCTTGTTGCTTCTTCCCATATCTAGAGTTACACTGTTACCATCATCCATCTCATAAGGGACTATACATTATTCTATTAGAAGCCTCAGACACACATTTGACAGTGTAAGAAACAGCAATTTTGTAAAACAGGTGAAATACAAATAACATTAGTAAACATTAGCAGCATTAGTAAAGTCACAAGTAAGACAAATTAAGAGCTTCCATTAGACATAGCCCAGTATATCTCAGGTCATCTGACTTAGTCTACTCTGTAGAATCTTTATATTCCCGGAAATTATATATTGGCACCACTGTCTATAAGGCACATAGCCCAGTTTTCTAGTGTTAGACTGATTATCCTTAGCATGATTTAATTGTTTCCAATACAGAGGAGACTTTAAACCTAAATTACCATAGCCTGGTGTTATCTATATAAATCCATCCCATAATTGTGGGAGATTTTTTCCTCCTTTGCTGAAACTTTTCTTGTTGCTCTGATTGAGCTTGAGTAATAGAAAAAAGCTCAAATTTATGGCCAGAGTCAGAGCAGGCATTATTAATTGGCCCAGTGAGGGGATCCCATCTAGTAATATCACAGTGACCTGAATATGACTATATATTTTTTTTTAAAGTAAATTTTCTCAGGGCCAACCAGTTAGAGTCTTGTAATATAGAAATTTACCAAGGTAACCCAGAACTAAACACAGGTAATTGGCCACAAACCCAAAAACTGAATTGATTTCTAAAACTATCATAGAATCAGGCCTATGATAGAAAAGCATTTGATTTATATGCAAAGGTCTAAGAAGTCAAGAAAACATAAATGATCACACGAATCAGGTCCAGCATCTTGGGCAAGCTGTCTACCTCTGATGTTGTCGTCTTTTCATCCTGGTGTAATGTAGTTTCTCCTCTGTTTGAGCATAATTTTAAGGTGAGATCAGGTCAGCTGTCTTTTCTATAGATTAATCCAGTGTAGGGGCCTTTGGGAGTGGGAATAATCTAAGAGTTAATTTCCCTTCAATTTCACTGTGCATGAGCTAGTTAAGAGTACCTGATAAAAAAAAGTCCTTCCATCCAGGTTGGAGACAGTCCCTTCAATTATGTCTTTTTCTAGTCCTGGTTGCAGGTCATGGGGCATCTGATCTTCATCCAAAGATAGATTACTGAGATAAGCTTCAGAAACAAACTTAGGATGTTCTTTAAGAATTCAATTAAATTTTACATTAATATTACATAACAGCAAAGAATTATCCAAGAAATGAGTCTTACAACCTCCATTGGTAGACCTCCATTAACAAACTGGGATTTAACATTTATAAAAACATCTTTTTCTCCCTAAAATTACCCTCATTTGTTATCAAATATAACCAAATTAAGGCTAGCTTGTTTGCTAAATAGGTCTGTTCTCACTAATTTTGGTCTGATGATTTATATAACCATAATTGATTATAGACTTTTTATTTTGCTGAAACCTTTATAGAGTCTCAGATAGAACTTTTAAAATAAAACAGAGCTGGGAAACTCACACCAAAGGCTTATCACAGATTTTGCTAAAAAATCTAGGTGAATTCTTCCCTTTTTAAGGTCTCAAAAATTTCTTGAGATTTTTGTACCTGTTAGTGAGATAACCTTCCTAGCTCATTTGATAAACTTACTGGAAACCTAAGAGTTTCAAATTTCTGGAGGAGTCAGACAGAGAGAAAATATAATTGTTTTGTTTATAATATATAATTTTACCAAATTATTTTCATAATTAGTTTGAGAGGAAGAAGGTTTTCCCTACTCTCAGAAAACACAAGATTGAAACCTGTAATTTTTCAGATAGAAACCATAAAAGTTATAAGCATATTCGCTGGTTCATTCAGTCCTTTGTTAACTTTTGTGAAGTCATCGGGTTTTTCATTAGAATACCAGGACATATCAAAATGTTAAGAACTCCATATAATTTCTAGGATATCTGTATTAGTAATTTTACCATACATTATAACATGAGCAGATTTATTACTCATTTGATAATCTTTTTCATGTAATTTAACCAACCAAATAAATACAGTTTAATCTCTCTCTTTGGGATGTTTCAGGGGCCCTCTGAAGCACCCCAAAGTTAGCTAGAGGTCAAAGAAACTTCAAAAGAATTCTATTTAGAAAGTTTTATAGAAAAGATCAATTAAAAGGGTTTAGAACATTTGGTCAGATTTAGTCAATATTGATGGGTGTATCATTTAGCTTGTTGCTATGTCACCATAGGCTTAAATACCAAGGCTCAAGATCTAGTGAAAGTCAGCTCTGCCATCTTGGACCTAGTTGACTCTAATCGTTTTTTTTTATGGCTGTGTCATTTCTAACAAAATCTATTTATCTAACTAATTGTAATTCAATTTTAGAAAATCTTGATCATGCATAACTCTTTTTAGTATTTGTTCATACCTTTTTTTTTTTTTTTTTTTTTTACTGAAAACACACTTCCTACTTTCTTTTAGCAACCAAGAACTAACTTTTATATTAGCATTTTGTAGATTGGTGAGCGTAAATACCAGTGATAATTTCTAAAACCCTTGCTTTCTTAGAACATTTTAGGATGGCACCAAATATTATTCATTTATAGTCCCAAATCTCTTTAGTTTCTCTGTAAAAGGAAATTAGTGTTTAGTAGTAAATGTTTCAAAATCTTATTTTATTTGGAAATGACCTAACTATTTAATAGACTTCCAACACTTAGCACACTTGGCAAAATCTTTAGAAATTTAAGTTATGCCAATCTGGAGAGACTATTTTAGAAATATATTTCTAAAGTAATTATTCTTAATAGAGTTTGTATAAAAGCTCATATCTCATTTACAATTTTTTAGAAGTTTTTTTACTGGAGGTAATTTCCTTGTTGACAAACTTGTAACATATAATATTTAACTTATATTAAACCTAGGTACAATGAAAATATTCTACTTAATGTTAATTACGCTAAGACATGTCTATATTCAGTTCAGTTCAGTCACTCAGTCATGTCCGACTCTTTGCGATGGCATGAATCCCAGAACGCCAGGCCTCCCGGTCCATCACCAACTCCCGGAATTCACTCAGAGTCACGTCCATAGAGTCAGTGATGCCATTCAGCCATCTCATCCTCTGGCGTCCCCTTCTCCTCCTGCCCCCAATCCCTCCCAGCATCAGAGTCTTTTCCAATGAGTCAACTCTTCGC
Source organism: Bos mutus (assembly GCF_027580195.1). NCBI lineage: Eukaryota > Metazoa > Chordata > Mammalia > Artiodactyla > Bovidae > Bos > Bos mutus. The sequence goes on from NC_091622.1 coordinate 84,042,291, forward strand.
ATGAGGTGGCCAAAGTACTGGAGTTTCAGCCTCTGCATCATTCCTTCCAAAGAAATCCCAGGGCTGATCTTCAGAATGGACTGCCTGGATCTCCTTGCAGTCCAAGGGACTCTCAAGAATCTTCTCCAACACCACAGTTCAAAAGCATCAATTCTCTGGTGCTCAGCCTTCTTCACAGTCCAACTCTCACATCCATAAATGACCATTGGAAAAACCATAGCCTTGACTAGACAGACCTTTGTTGGCAAAGTAATGTCTCTGCTTTTGAATATGCTATCTAGGTTGGTCATAACTTTCCTTCCAAGGAGTAAGCGTCCTTTAATTTCATGGCTGCAGACACCATCTGCAGTAATTTTGGAGCCCCCCCAAAATAAAGTCTGACACTGTTTCCACTGTTTCCCCATCTATTTCCCATGAAGTGGTGGGACCAGATGCCATGATCTTCGTTTTCTGAATGTTGAGCTTTAAGCCAACTTTTTCACTCTCCACTTTCACTTTCATCAAGAGGCTTTTGAGTTCCTCTTCACTTTCTGCCATAAGGGTGGTGTCATCTGCATATCTGAGGTTATTGATATTTCTCTTGGCATTCTTGTTTCCAGCTTGTGCTTCTTCCAGCCCAGCGTTTCTCATGATGTACTCTGCATATAAGTTAAATAAACACGGTGACAATATACAGCCTTGACGTACTCCTTTTCCTATTTGGAACCAGTCTGTTGTTCCATGTCCAGTTCTAACTGCTGCTTCCTGACGTGAATACAAATTTCTCAAGAGGCAGGTCAGGTGGTCTGGTATTCCCATCTCTTTCAGAATTTTCCGCAGTTTATCGTAATCCACACAGTCAAAAGCTTTGGCATAGTCAATAAAGCAGAAATAGATGTTTTTCTGGAACTCTCTTGCTTTTTCCATGATCCAGCGGATGTTGATGTCTATATTAGATAGGTCAACAAACAAACGTTAATATCAGGTGTTTAATACTGAAGTTTTCCCAGTTCACATGAACCCGGAATTTATTGTTTAATTTAGAACTATTTGATTTGTAAGTGCTTACCTTTTTTAAAGCCAATTAAATAGAGCTCATTTACAAATTAACCTCGAAAATATTACCCAGAGACAAAGACATACCAAGACATATTTAGACAGACACAGTGTAAGATCTAGCTTCATTTTCTAAGTTTGAAGTGAAGTGAAGTCACTCAGTCGTGTCTGACTCTTTGAGACCCATGGACTGTAGCCCACCAGGCTCCTCCGTCCATGGGATTCTCTGGGCAAGAATACTGGAGTGGGTTGCCATTTCCTTCTCCAGGGGATCTTCCTGACCCAGGGATCGAACCCAGGTCTCCCGCGTTTCAGGCAGAAGCTTTAACCTCTGAGCCACCAGAGGCTAAGTTTAGTCATAAGTTAGATATTACAAGATAAAATTTACTGGTCTATAAAAAAACAGTTGAAATAAATAAAAATTTTAAAGTCTTTTTCCCCTTTCCCCTCAGTCTCAGGAGTTAGAGATGGTCTAGATAAGTGTTCCTGAGAGCGCTGGTCTCAAGGCACAGGGAAAGAAAATCAAGTTCTAATAAAACGGCAGCAGGTCTAAACCAAATGGTGGCCAGACAAAGCAAAATGGCCATCAAAAATCACAACACAGAGTTAAAACACACACATATAAACCTGGCAGTCCTCATCAGACACTCCCTTAAATACAAGAATTACAGTCTCTCAGAAAACCTCCTATAGAGACACAGAACTTCAGATCCAAGTACTAACAGAGTAAAGGAAAATATCTCAAGTCTTCAAAGATTTCAGTGGGAAGAAAGAAAGCCAGGTTGAAAGAAGAAGGGGGAGAGGGAGGAGCCAAGGTGTCGAAGGAGTAGGATGGGGAGAACACTTTCTCCCCTACAAATTCATCAAAACAGCATTTAAACATCGAGTAAATTCCACAAAACAACTTCTGAATGCCGGCAGAGGACATCAGGCACCCAGAAAAGAAACCCAACTCTTCGCCGAAAGGAGGTAGGAAAAAATATTAAAGACAAAAAAAAGAGACAAAAGAGGGAAGGACGGAGTTCCATCCCAGGAAGGGAGTCTTAAAAAGAGAGAAGTTTCCCAACACCAGGAAACCTTCTCACTGCCGAATATGTGCCGAGCTTTGGAAGCACAGAGGGCAACATAACAGGGAGGAAAAATAAATAAACAATTAAAACTCGCAGATTGCGAGCCCTAAGGTAACTCCCCCAGCGGAGAAGCAGCGCAGAAGCCTGCACACGCCATTAGCAAGCGGGGGCTGGGCAGGGAGGCGCGGCGTGGGCTGCATCGCTGAGAGTAAGAATCTGGCCTGAATACCATGAGCGCTATCTGAGTGAAATAATTCGGGCTAGCAAACCAGACTGTGGGATATCTACCACACGAAAAGCTAGCCCTAACCTAAGACACCGCCAGGCCCGTGCACGGAACAAAGGACTGAACAGAGATAGCCGGCTGCAGACCTTCCCCCTCCAGTGACAGGCAGCCAGAGCCAGAAGGGGGCAATCACAGCCCCAGAGAGACATTATCTATAAAACTGTAAGCAGGCTTCTTTGCTAACTAAAACTTCTTGGGGGTCTGGGCGGTCAACATCTGCCTGAGAAGGTACGCTGGTTTTACACCCAGATAACCGAGTGGCAGGGAGGCGATAAGTCGCAGCATTGGCGCTCGCCAAACACCTCATCACCTGAGCTGCTCAGACCTGGGAAGAGCACAAAACGCAGGCCCAACTGAGTCTGCGCCTCTGAGGACTACCCGAGTGCCTGAACCTGAGCGGCTTGGACCTGGGAGGTGCATGCAACCCAGGGCCAGCCTCGGATTGTTCCCGGCGGAACAACCTAGAGCCCAAGCAGTGTGGGCAGGGAGGCTACACGCGCCATGAGTGGGGGCAGACCCAGTGTGGCTGAAGCACTGCGAGCGCACACCAGTGTTATTTGTTTGCAGCATCCCTCCCTCCCTCCCCACAGCGAGACTGAACAACTGAGCCTAAAAAAAAAAAAAAAAGTGTCCTCCACCGTCCCCTTTGTGTCAGGGCGGAAGCCAGACACTGAAGAGACCAGCAAACAGAAGAAGTTATAACAGAGGAAAACGCCTTGGATGCTACAGGCAATAGATCAAAACCTTGTGGTTACTACGGACTACATAGGAAGGGGCCTATAGATCTTGAGAAATATAAGTCAGACCAAGGAACTAGCCAAAAATGAACTGAACCCACAATACCCACAACAAAACCAAGAAAGTCCTAGATATATTTTTATTATTTTTACGATCATTCCTTCTTTTTTAAATTTAAATTTAAATTTAAACTTAAAATTTTTTTAAAAAGTCCTCTATTGTTCCTTTAATTTTCACTTTTATAACCTATTACTTTGCAAAAAAAAAAAAAAAAAGACCCTATTTTTTCTTCTTCAGCAAACTTCATATATATATATTTTATAATTTTTTGACCTTTTTTTTTTTTTTTTTCCTTCTTTTCATTAACATTGTATTTTTGAAATTCCAAACTCTACTCTAGATTTTTAATTTTCACTTTTTGGTATATGTTATCAATTTTGTACCTATAGTTTTTTTTATAATTTCTGTGACTTTTTTATTTTTCTTCTTCTCTGTTTCTTTTTCTTCTTCTTTTATATAACATTGTATATCTGAAATTCCAAACTCTACTCTAGATTTTTAATTTATGCTTTTTGGTATTTGATATCAATTTTGTACCTGTATTTTCTTTATAATTTTTGTGACACTGTTTGTTTTTGTTTGTTTGTTTTCTCTCTTTATTTTTCTTCTTTTTTTTTTAACATTGTATTTTTGAAATTCCAAACTCTACTCTAGATTTTTAATTTTTGCTTTTTGGTATTAGTTATCAATTTTGTACCTGTATTTTCTTTATAATTTTCGCGACCTTGTTTGTTTTTGTTTGTTCATTTTTTCTCTCTTTCTTTTCCTTCTTCTTTTCTTTAACATCGTATTTTTGAAATTCCAAACTCTATATTTTTAATTTTTGCTTTTATGTATTTGTTACCAATTTTGTACCTTTAAGAACCCAATCTTCAGGACCCATTTTTCACTAGGGAGCGAGATTACTGGCTTGACTGCTCTCTCTCCCTTTGGACTCTCCATTTTCTCCACCAGGTCGCCTGTGTCTCCTCCATAACCCCTCTCTACTCTGCCCAACTCTGTGAATTTCTGTGTGTTCCAGACGGTGGAGAACACTTAGGGAACTGATTACTGGCTGGATCTGTCTCCCTCCTTTTCATTCCCCCCTTTTATCCTTCTGGCCACCTCTGTCACCTTCCTCCTTCTTCTCTTCTCTGTATAACTCCGTGAACATCTCTGAGTGGTCCAGTTGTGGAGTGCACATAAGGAAGTGACTACTGGCTAGCCCACTCTCTCCACTATTGATTCCACCTCATCTCATTTGGGTCACCTCTAACTCCCTCCTCCCTCTTCTCTTCTCCATGTAACCCTGTGAACCTCTCTGAGTGACCCGCACCGTAGAGAAACTTTTCATCTTTAATGTAGATGTTTTATCAATGGTGCTGTATAGGAGGAGAAGTTTTGAAACTACTGTAAAGATAAGACCGATAACCGGAAGCAGGAGACTTAAGTCCAAACCCTGACTCCAGGTAACTCCTGACTCCAAGGAACATTAATTGACAGGAGCTCATCAAATGCCTCCATACCAACACTGAAACCAAGCACCACACAAGGGCCAATAAGTTCCAGGGCAAGACATACTAAGCAAATTCTCCAGCAACAAAGGAACACAGCCCTGAGCTTCAAGATACAGGCTGCCCAAAGTCACCCCAAAACTATAGACATCTCATAACTCATTATTGGACATTTCATTGCACTCCAGAAAGAAGAAATACAGCTCCACCCACCAGAACACCGACACAAGCTTCCCTAACCACGAAACCTTGACAAGCCACCTGTACAAACCCACACACAGTGAGGAAACGCCACAATAAAGAGAACTCCACAAATTGCCAGAATACAGAAAGGACACCCCAAACTCAGCAATTTAAACAAGATGAAGAGACAGAGGAATACTCAGCAGATAAAGGAACAGGATAAATGCCCACCAAACCAAACAAAAGAGGAAGAGATAGGGAATCTACCTGATAAAGAATTCCGAATAGTGATAGTGAAATTGATCCAAAATCTTGAAACTAAAATGGAATCACAGATAAATAGCCTGGAGACAAGGATTGAGAAGATGCAAGAAAGGTTTAACAAGGACCTAGAAGAAATAAAAAAGAGTCAATATATAATGAATAATGCAATAAATGAAATTAAAAACACTCTGGAGGCAACAAATAGTAGAATAACAGAGGCAGAAGATAGGATTAGTGAATTAGAAGATAGAATGGTAAAAATAAATGAATCAGAGAGGATAAAAGAACAACGAGTTAAAAGAAATGAGGACAATCTCAGAGACCTCCAGGACAATATTAAACGCTACAACATTCAAATCATAGGGGTCCCAGAAGAAGAAGACAAAAAGAAAGACCATGAGAAAATACTTGAGGAGATAATAGTGGAAAACTTCCCTAAAATGGGGAAGGAAATAATCACCCAAGTCCAAGAAACCCAGAGAGTCCCAAACAGGATAAACCCAAAGTAGAAACACCCCAAGACACATATTAATCAAATTAACAAAGATCAAACACAAAGAACAAATATTAAAAGCAGCAAGGGAAAAACAACAAATAACACACAAGGGAATTCCCATAAGGATAACAGCTGATCTTTCAATAGAAACTCTTCAAGCCAGGAGGGAATGGCAAGACATACTTAAAATGATGAAAGAAAATAACCTACAGCCCAGATTATTGTACCCAGCAAGGATCTCATTCAAGTATGAAGGAGAAATCAAAAGCTTTTCAGACAAGCAAAAGCTGAGAGAATTCTGCACCACCAAACCAGCTGTCCAACAAATACTAAAGGATATTCTCTAGACAGGAAACACAAAAACGGTGTATAAGTTCAAACCCAAAACAATAAAGTAAATGGCAACGGGATCATACCTATCGGTAATTACCTTAAACGTAAATGGGTTGAATGCCCCAACCAAAAGACAAAGACTGGCTGAATGGATACAAAAACAAGACCCCTCCATATGTTGTCTACAAGAGACCCACCTCAAAACAGGGGACACATACAGACTGAAAGGGAAGGGCTGGAAAAAGATTTTCCATGCAAATAGGGACCAAAAGAAAGCAGGAGTAGCAATACTCATATCAGATAAAATAGACTTTAAAACAAAGGCTGTGAAAAGAGACAAAGATGGTCACTACATAATGATCAAAGGATCAATCCAAGAAGAAGATATAACAATGATAAATATATATGCACCCAACACAGGAGCACCGCAGTATGTAAGACAAATGCTAACAAGTATGAAAGGAGAAATTAACAATAACACAATAATAGTGGGAGACTTTAATACCCCACTTACACCTATGGACAGATCAACTAAACAGAAAATTAACAAGGAAACACAAACTTTAAAGGATACAATAGACCAGTTAGACCTAATTGATATCTATAGGACATTTCATCCCAAAACAATGAATTTCACTTTTTTCTCAAGCACACATGGAACCTTCTCCATGATAGATCACATCCTGGGCCATAAAGCTAGCCTTGGTAAATTCAAAAAAATAGAAATCATTCCAAGCATTTTTTCTGACCACAATGCAGTAAGATTAGATCTCAATTACAGGAGAAAAACTATTAAAAATTCCAACATATGGAGGCTGAACAACACGCTGCTGAATAACCAACAAATCACAGAAGAAATCAAAAAAGAAATCAAAATTTGCATAGAAATGAATGAAAATGAAAACACAACAACCCAAAACCTGTGGGACACGGTAAAAGCAGTACTAAGGGGAAAGTTCATAGCAATACAGGCACACCTCAAGAAACAAGAAAAAAGTCAAATAAATAACCCAACTCTACACCTAAAGCAACTAGAAAAGGAAGAAATGAAGAACCCCAGGGTTAGTAGAAGGAAAGAAATCTTAAAAATTAGAGCAGAAATAAATGCAAAAGAAACAAAAGAGACCATAGCAAAAATCAACAAAGCCAAAAGCTGGAAGGATAAATAAAATTGACAAACCATTAGCCAGACTCATCAAGAAACAAAGGGAGAAAAATCAAATCAACAAAATTAGAAATGAAAATGGAGAGATCACAACAGACAACACAGAAATACAAAGGATCATAAGAGACTACTATCAAAAATTATATGCCAATAAAATGGACAACGTGGAAGAAATGGACAAATTCTTAGAAAAGTACAACTTTCCAAAACTCGACCAGGAAGAAATAGAAAATCTTAACAGACCCATCACAAGCACGGAAATTGAAACTGTAATCAAAAATCTTCCAGCAAACAAAAGCCCTGGTCCAGACGGCTTCACAGCTGAATTCTACCAAAAATTTAGAGAAGAGCTAACACCTATCCTACTCAAACTCTTCCAAAATTGCAGAGGAAGGTAAACTTCCAAACTCATTCTATGAGGCCACCATCACCCTAATACCAAAACCTGACAAAGATCCCACAAAAAAGAAAACTACTGGCCAATATCACTGATGAACATAGATGCAAAAATCCTTACCAAAATTCTAGCAATCAGAATCCAACAACACATTAAAAAGATCATACACCATGACCAAGTGGGCTTTATCCCAGGGATGCAAGGATTCTTCAATATCCCATAAATCAATCAATGTAATACACCACATTAACAAATTGAAAAATAAAAACCATATGATTATCTCAATAGATGCAGAGAAAGCCTTTGACAAAATTCAACATCCATTTATGATAAAAACTCTCCAGAAAGCAGGAATCGAAGGAACATACCTCAACATAATAAAAGCTATATATGACAAACCCACAGCAAACATTATCCTCAATGGTGAAAAATTGAAAGCATTTCCTCTAAAGTCAGGAACAAGACAAGGGTGCCCACTTTCACCATTACTATTCAACATAGTTTTGGAAGTTTTGGCCACAGCAATCAGAGCAGAAAAAGAAATAAAAGGAATCCAAATTGGAAAAGAAGAAGTAAAACTCTCACTGTTTGCAGATGACATGATCCTCTACATAGAAAACCCTAAAGACTCCACCAGAAAATTACTAGAGCTAATCAATGACTATAGTAAAGTTGCAGGATATCAAATCAACACACAGAAATCCCTTGCATTCCTATACACTAATAATGAGAAAACAGAAAGAGAAATTAAGGAAACAATGCCATTCACCATTGCAACGGAAAGAATAAAATACTTAGGAATATATCTACCTAAAGAAACTAAAGACCTATATATAGAAAACTATAAAACACTGGTGAAAGAAATCAAAGAGGACACTAATAGATGGAGAAATATACCATGTTCATGGATTGGAAGAATCAATATAGTGAAAATGAGTATACTACCCAAAGCAATTTATAGATTCAATGCAATCCCTATCAAGCTACCAACAGTATTCTTCACAGAGCTAGAACAAATAATTTCACAATTTGTATGGAAATACAAAAAACCTCGAATAGCCAAAGCGATCTTGAGAAAGAAGAATGGAACTGGAGGAATCAAGCTACCTGACTTCAGGCTCTACTACAAAGCCACAGTTATCAAGACAGTATGGTACTGGCACAGACAGAAATATAGATCAATGGAATAAAATAGAAAGCCCGGAGATAAATCCACGCACATATGGACACCTTATCTTTGACAAAGGAGGCAAGAATATACAATGGATTAAAGACAATCTCTTTAACGAGTGGTGCTGGGAAATCTGGTCAACCACTTGTAAAAGAATGAAACTAGACCACTTTCTAACACCATACACAAAAATAAACTCAAAATGGATTAAAGATCTAAACGTAAGACCAGAAACTATAAAACTCCTAGAGGAGAACATAGGCAAAACACTCTCCGACATACATCACAGCAGGACCCTCTATGACCCACCTCCCAGAATATTGGAAATAAAAGCAAAAATAAACAAATGGGACCTAATTAACCTTAAAAGCTTCTGCACATCAAAGGAAACTATTAGCAAGGTGAAAAGACAGCCTTCAGAATGGGAGAAAATAATAGCAAATGAAGCAACTGACAAACAACTAATCTCAAAAATATACAAGCAACTCCTACAGCTACAACTCCAGAAAAATAAATGACCCAATCAAAAAATGGGCCAAAGAACTAAATAGACATTTCTCCAAAGAAGACATACAGATGGCTAACAAACACATGAAAAGATGCTCAACATCACTCATTATCAGAGAAATGCAAATCAAAACCACAGTGAGGTACCATTTCACACCAGCCAGAATGGCTGCGATCCAAAAGTCTACAAATAATAAATGCTGGAGAGGGTGTGGAGAAAAGGGAACCCTCTTACACTGTTGGTGGGAATGCAAACTAGTACAGCCACTATGGAGAACAGTGTGGAGATTCCTTAAAAAACTGGAAATAGAACTGCCTTATGATCCAGCAATCCCATTGCTGGGCATACACACTGAGGAAACCAGAAGGGAAAGAGACACGTGTACCCAAATGTTCATCGCAGCACTGTTTATAATAGCCAGGACATGGAAGCAACCTAGATGCCCATCAGCAGATGAATGGATAAGAAAGCTGTGGTACATATACACAATGGAGTATTACTCAGCCATTAAAAAGAATACATTTGAATCAGTTCTAATGAGGTGGATGAAACTGGAGCCTATTATACAGAGTGAAGTAAGCCAGAAGGAAAAACATCAATACAGTATACTAACGCATATATATGGAATTTAGAAAGATGGTAACAATAACCTGGTGTACGAGACAGCAAAAGAGACACTGATGTATAGAACAGTCTTATGGACTCTGTGGGAGAGGGAGAGGGTGGGAAGATTTGGGAGAATGACATTGAAACATGTAAAATATCATGTAAGAAACGAGTTGCCAGTCCAGGTTTGATGCACGATACTGGATGCTTGGGGCTAGTGCACTGGGACGACCCAGAGGGACGGTATGGGGAGGGAGGAGGGAGGAGGGTTCAGGATGGGGAACACATGTATACCTGTGGCGGATTCATTTAGATATTTGGCAAAACTAATACAATTATGTAAAGTTTAAAAATAAAATAAAATTAAAAAAAAAAAAAGAAGAAGAAGAAGGGGGAGGAGGCAGGAGAGGGGGGCAAAAGGGATAGCCTTACAGACGTCTCCTGCCACCTGCAGATACCCAGGCGTTATGGGACTTTACCCTGGGCCTCCAGAGAAGGGAGGACTGGAACTCGGCCCTATCAGAAATCAGACCAGACCAGAACCAGAATTCGAGTTCTCTGCCAAGAGGAGGTGATCAGTCTCCAATCCTCACTCAGGCTGCGGCCCTTCGACCAGATTCCTGTGTCCAGGACTGGGGAACTAGAAAAACGGGGAAGGATAGGAAGGGTTAAGGAGAGGAAAGAGAGAGGGAAGGGGAGAGAGGTCAATAAAGTCTCTTGTTCCTTACCAGTCGGGACACTCTGGCCAGTTGTCCGCATCAAGAGGAGACCAGGGACAAAAGGGTCCCAGTTGCAGCCACTGGGTCTGCTCCATTGGCAAGTAAGCTGGCCCCTGAGTACCCCGAGTGGTCAAGATGTCAGTCTCAGTGAAGAAGAGTCCCCACCAGAGTCGCTATTTATTGCAGGAAGGGGGACCCTTTCCAGGGCCTGAAACTGGGCTCTTGTCTAACACTTGGAAGTGAATTGTCCAAAGAGACACATGTGTTGACAAAGCAAGAGATTTTATTGGGGAAGGGCACCCGGGTGGAGAGCAGTAGGGTAAGGGAACCCACGAGAACTGCTCTGCCGCGTGGCTCGCAGTCTCGAGTTTTACGGTGATGGGATTAGTTTCTGGGTGGTCTTTGGCCAATCATTTTAATTCAGAGTCTTTCCTGATGGCACACACATTGATCAGCTAAGATGGATGCTGGAGAGTGGGATTCTTGGAAGTGGAAGGACACGTGGTGTCTCCTTTCGACTTTTCCCAAACTCTTCTGGTTGGTGGTGGCTTATTAGTTCTGTATTCCTTATCAGGATCTCCTGTCATAAAACAACTCATGCATATGGTTACTATGGTGCCTGGCCAGGGTGGGTGGTTTCAATCAGTGTGCTTCCCCTAACAGGACTACCTCTCCATTGAGTGACCACTATAATAAGACAGCAGCTACATTCAAGACTATTGTTATTCAAGTTCAAGATTTGACACCAATGTAGCAATTCTTTCCTGTAAATGCATGGAAAGTTTTACATGGTATTGTCTTCTTTTCCACCCTTAATTGGGGCAAAGGTTACTATAACTTGATACTATAACCATTTACCACTTACAGATTGGTTCCAAATAGGAAAAGGAGTTCGTCAAGGCTGTATATAGTCATCCTGTTTATTTAACTTCTATGCAGAGTACATCATGAGAAACGCTGGACTAGAAGAAACACAAGCTGGAATCAAGATTGCCGGGAGAAATATCAATAACCTCAGATATGCAGATGACACCACCCTTATGGCAGAAAGTGAAGAGGAACTCAAAAGCCTCTTGATGAAAGTGAAAGTGGAGGGTGAAAAAGTTGGCTTAAAGCTCAACATTCAGAAAACGAAGATCATGGCATCCGGTCCCACCACTTCATGGGAAATAGATGGGGAAACAGTGGAAACAATGACCGACTTTATTTTTGGGGGGCTCCAAAATCACTGCAGATGGTGACTGCAGCCATGAAATTAAAAGATGCTTACTCCTTGGAAGGAAAGTTATGACCAACCTAGATAGCATATTCAAAAGCAGAGACATTACTTTGCCAACAAAGGTTCACTTAGTCAAGGCTATGGTTTTTCCTGTGGTCATGTATGGATGTGAGAGTTGGACTGTGAAGAAGGCTGAGCACCAAAGAATTGATGCTTTTGAACTGTGGTGTTGGAGAAGACTCTTGAGAGTCCCTTGGACTGCAAGGAGATCCAACCAGTCCATTCTGAAGGAGATCAGCCCTGGGATTTCTTTGGAAGGAATGATGCAGAGGCTGAAACTCCAGTAACCACCTCATGCGAAGAGTTGACTCATTGGAAAAGACTCTGATGCTGGGAGGGATTGGGGGCAGGAGGAGAAGGGGACGACAGAGGATGAGATGGCTGGATGGCATCACTGACTCGATGGATGTGAGTCTTAGTGAACTCCAGGAGTTGGTGATGGACAGGGAGGCCTTGTGTGCTGCGATTCATGGGGTCGCAAAGAGTCGGACACGACTGAGTGACTTATCTGATCTGATAGGATGCTATGCAAGTTACTTCTCACTGAGCTGCAGGCAAAGGTAGGGCTCAGTGGCAAGAGATTTGTGATGACTGTTTTCCTGACATACTCACGCATCAGTATGAGTATGAATGCTGCTGCTGCTGCTAAGTCACTTCAGTCGTGTCCGACTCTGTGTGACCCTATAGACGGCAGCCCACCAGGCTGCCCCATTCCTGGGATTCTCCAGGCAAGAACACTGGAGTGGGTTGCCATTTCCTTCTCCAATGCATGAAAGTGAAAAGTGAAAGTGAAGTCGCTCAGTCGTGTCTGACTCTTAGCGATCCCATGGACTACAGCTTACCAGGCTCCTCCACCCATGGGATTTTCCAGGCAAGAGTACTGGAGTGGGGTTCCATTGCCTTCTCCGATGAGTATGAATAGTCCTTTCCATAAACTGATCTGAGAATTGAGAACCTTTTCTTAGGGTAGTTATCAAAATATTCAAAGCACAACAAATACCAATTCCTGAGAACACTTTCTGGGAACTCTTTATATGTGTTCTCCATTATTTCATATTGTTTGTCGGTTCTTGATATCAAAGCTATGAAAAGCTCATTCTTCTTACCAGTAGAAGATATTTTATCTAGGTAAATGTCACAGACAAGAGAAAGATCACAGACCAGGATTCTCTTGGGAAAGTTTTAACCTAGGAGTTAGACCAGCAACACAAGTTCTCCGTACCTCAATATGATGAAATCTAGGAAAAGAAGCTAGACCCAGATGCTACTGGCAGGATAATTACCTAGAATACCACAAAGGGAGGAGCCAGGCAAGTCAACTCTAGTATATTTCTCTTCCCACTCCTACAAAGTGAATAGTATCTACCTCCCTGCAGGAAGATAAATTTGGACACTTTTTGCAGAGAAATAGCCCAGCATGCTAGAGGGCTGATGACACTAAGAAGAATGAGGAGCATTCCCAACCCAGAAGACCATCAGCAAATCTTTCTGACTGTAACCACCAGGTGTAAAATCCTTCAGCAGATTTAGACAGAACATGGTAGAAAAAATATTTCAGAAGATGATCACTAGCATTTCCCAGAACTTTGCAAACACATGAAACCTCAAAAGGGCCAGAGAATGTCACACAAAATTAAATACACCAAGACTAGGTGGTGAAATCTTAGACAGCAAGTAAAGAGGAAAATCTTATGCTTCTAGAAAGAAAAGATACATTCCTTACAGGATAATAGAAACCGACTTACAATAAAAACTGCTTGCACTGAAACAACAGAACAAAATACAGAAGGAAAACAAATTTTGAAACTGAAATTCTACACCTAGTCCAATTATCAAGTAAACAAACTCATATTTCAGAGAAAACAGTAACTGAGAATTTGATGGTCGTGTTTTCCCATTCTATATGAGTTTAAGTATGTATATAAATTTATGTATTTCAGATATAATATACAGCTGATCCTACATTATGACTCCTGCCAACTGCCTACTGTGTATGAACGTATTCATTTATTTCTCTGCAACTAAACTGATTCTTCGGAGAAGGCAATGGCACCCCACTCCAGTACTCTTGCCTGGAAAATCCCATGGATGGAGGAGCCTGGTAGGCTGCAGTCCCTGGGGTCGCTAAGAGTCAGGCACGACTGAGTGACTTCACTTTCACTTTTCACTTTCATGCGTTGGAGAAGGAAATGGCAACTCACTCCAGTGTTCTTGCCTGGAGAATCCCAGGGACAGAGGAGCCTAGTGGGCTGCCGTCTATGGGGTCGCACAGAGTCAGACACGACTGAAGTGACTTAGCAGCAGCAGCAAACTGATTCTTTGGGAGCTACATTCAGCTGGCTCATACACGAATTTTCATGGATTCCCCTGTGCCTCCCCACTTCCTTGCAAAGAATAATTTGTGTTTTAAATTTTCTTGGCTCATGTCACTGGCCTGAATCTCCTACCTCTAAAGTCCCTTCTTCTACAACCCTGCATGTCTGCCAGCCTTGAGGCACCGCCTCTCTCAATCTGGCTAACTCAAATACCACTTAAATCTTGGTTAGGGCAGATTGAAACTTTTATTTACACACAGGATTATAAGTTCTTTTTGCGGTTTAGGCTACAGTGTGTCAACAATAAATCAGGGAAGTTCCCTAGTGGCCCAGTGACTGGGACTCTGCCCTCCCAATGCAAGGGGCCTGGGTTCGAACCCTGATCAGAGAACTAGATCCCGCATGTAACAAGGATCCTGCATCCCACAACTAGTATCCAAGGACCCAATGCAGCCAAATACATACATACATACATTTTTTAAAAATACATAATGAATCAGAAGAAATAAAATAATCATCTTAGTTTCTTTAAATTTAAATCTAAGCCTTGCAATTTACTAATCGTGTGACCCAGGGCAAGTTTTACTGAACACACTTAAACCTGTTTTTATAAAATGAGGAGAGTATCTTTTTTTTAACCCCAGGGTTATTGTGCAGAACAAATGACATAATATATTTAAGGAGCCAAAAACTACTTAGCTGTCAATAAATGTGAATTTTCTTTACTTCTCTCTTAATAGTAGCGCAAATTCTGCCTATAGAGAAATGTGAATTTATTTAACCTTTAAAAATAATTTGAGAAAAAGAAATGAAAATTCATTTTTTCAAGTCCATGAACAAAGAAAAGCTAAAAGTGAATATACAAGATGACATTTTAATTTACTCATGTTGCCATCTATGAGTGCCTATTTAAAATCAAATTATCAAATATCTGAGTATGAAATATACATAGAACACTCTCAATATATATTTATACATAGAGTTATATATTTATGTAACTGAAGTGTATAACCAGAAAACTTGTTCATTAATTTACAATGAGAAATATTGCCAACCTGGTTAAGTGGAACATGTTTTTCAATTTTTCCTGGCCAGCACGTTCTCTTCAGGGAGCAAATCTTCTGGGAAAATCAAAGTATCAGAATATTCTCTAATGAGCATGAAATCAGAACAGAAGGCGTTAGTTATATAATTCCGATGTACCCAATATTTCTTCCCTACAAGGGATATCTACACGGCTGCGTTATCCAAAAACTGGAGGTGGCCTCTCACCTTCTCCTGAGCATCATATTGTTTTTGTACTATGAGTGGTAGACTTTAGGACTATACTTGTCTATGCTTCTGTTTATTCTTTTGTTTTGCCTTCAGTTGAGGTCCTGAAACTATCCAGTGAAGTACAGACTTTAAATTTTGAAGCAGGAGAAACTTCCAATGAGAAGGCAGCATGCAGTTTTTTCACTTTCTGATGTGGAAATTGGCCCTCACACTTGTACACAATTAGCTTTTCATTATTCTTGAGGGGAGTCTTGAATGTGGAAAAGTAACCCCCAGAAAGGGGTCTAAGATTGGACTTAAGTGTATATATATACAAATATAAAAGTGTATAAAAACATAAATGTGGTTTATTAGCAACGCTGCCTTCACAGAACTGAAGACAGTTTCTCCAAAATCTAGATTCAGTCGATGCTCTACCTGAAAATTGCTAATTTAGTCTTAGAGGCTGTGTTCATAATTTTTGTTCAAGAATTTCTTCCCACAGAGGCAAGTGATGAAATTATATTTCATGTGCAGTTGCAACTTTGCTTTGCTTTACCTTGAAGGCAAGACTGAAAGCAAACTTTATTGAATTTGGGGCAGTGGCATCTGGACTATAATGGAGCTCTTTCACACAAAGTATTAGTTGAGAGGTGTGTGTGTGTGTCAGTTGCTCAGCTGTGTCCTACTTTTTGCAGCCCTATGGACTGTAACCTGCCAAGCTCCTCTCTCCATGGTATTCTCCAGGCAAGAATACTGGAGTGGGGTGCCATTTCCTACTCCAGGGAATATTCCCAACCCAGGGATCGAACCCACATGCCTCTTATGTCTCCTGCATTGGCAGATGGATTCTTCACCTCTAGTGCCACCTGGGAAGCCCATTACTTGAGATGGAGTTGGGCAAACACTGTGACCATTTTGAGTAGCTGGTAAAACCAGACTCCATTAGAGGAAAGGATGTGGGTTTTCCCCTGAGAAGAACAGAATTTTCCCACATAGGCACTGAGTGTGCATGTGTGTGTATGTCTGTGTGCACATGCCACTGGAAGCCTGATGGTTGCAATGCAGGTACCTGGAAGTGTACCTGGGCTTTGGGTTGCAAGAGTAGCTACTTAATGATGGCAGCTATTAACAGTGAGTCTAAACTAATGGACCACAGTCCCACTGAGGTCCACAAAAGTGTTTGATTTGGCCATAGTAGTGTTGGGCTCCAAATCACTGCAGATGGTCACTTCAGCCATGAAATTAAAAGACACTTATTCTTTGGAAGAAAAGTTATGACCAACCTAGACAGCTTATTAAAAAGCAGAAACATTACTTTGCTGACAAAGGTCTGTCTAGTCAAAGCTATGGTTTTTCCAGTGGTCATGTATGGATGTGATAGTTGGACCATAAAGAAAGCTGAGCACAGAAGAATTGATGCTTTTCAACTGTGATGCTGGAAAAGATTCTTGAGAGTCCGTTGGACTGCAAGGAGATCAAACC
The DNA here is from genome assembly GCF_027580195.1 of Bos mutus. Taxonomy (NCBI): domain Eukaryota; kingdom Metazoa; phylum Chordata; class Mammalia; order Artiodactyla; family Bovidae; genus Bos; species Bos mutus. Next base: position 84,059,148 of record NC_091622.1, read on the forward strand.
TGTCCATCCTAAAGGAAATCAGTCTTGAATATTCATTGGAAGGACTGATGCTGAAGCTGAAACTCCAATATTTTGGTCACCCAATGCGAAGAACTGACAAATTGGAAAAGACCCTGATGCTGGGCAAGATTGAAGGCAGAAGGAGAAGGGGACAACAGAGGATGAGATGGTTGGATGGCATCACCGACTTGATGGACATGAGTTTGAGTAAGCTCCGGGAGTTGGTGATGGACAGGGAAGCTTGGCATGCTGCAGTCCATGGGGTTGCAAAGAATCAGACACAACTGAGTGACTGAACTGAGTGTCATATTAAAATAAAAAGTTAAAAAATTGAGTGCCAGCATTGAAAAATAAAAGTTCACTTAAAAATATGAGTTTCAGACTTTTCTCACAAAATCAGACCTGGCAAAACTAAGTCTATTTCCATGGGTCAGCAATCAGTTAGCTCTAAAAACAGCAGCTTCTCTTTTTAAACAGAGTATATGCAAGCCAGTTTACCACCACTTGCCCTGATATTATTTCTGCTATTTCCTGATACTGCAGCCAAATGTCATGGCCACTTTTCTAATACCAACAGACTTCGCATATTTTTATTACCAGCCAGACCTTGGTTGACATTGAGCTGGCAACTGCTATGTCACCCAACTCAAATGTCCACCAGTGTCTGGCTGGTAATTCCATGGACAGAAGAGCCTGGTGGCTATAGATCATGGGGTCACAAAAAGTCAGAAACAACTGAACGACTGAGCACACATGCATGCACATACCATGTAAGCCTTGCAAATGTCCTGGCAGGGTCCCAGCTGTCTTATGGAGAGTTATAAGAATGGTGTTCCCTCCTAGGAGCTGGCAGTTAGAGGCAGAGATAACAAACATGCCTTGGCCAGCAGGATGAGAAGCCTGCAGACAGAGACCAAGCCGCAGCAGAGCTCCTAGCCACAGGCAAGGCAGGACCCTGGAAACTCTCCAAACAATGTGGCAGATAAGTCAGTTCTAACATCTGGCAACTGGATAGACAGTCATTTCCTTAATTATCTGGACACAAACATAAAAGATAACCCCAGTTTGTAGTGACAGGCTGATAAAGCTGCAGACAAGTGGTAAGGGGATCTTCTCACAGTCACCTCACTTTCACTCAGTCTTACCTTCCTGAGAAGATGTGTTGCCAGGCTTTAGCTTTAGATAGAACAGAAATCAAGCAGTTTTCCTTTGGAGCAAGCAAATAAGGAAAAAAAAAAAAAAATAGTGACATTCTCACAGAAAACACAGCTTAAAACTTATACTTTCCTCGGTTGTCATGAATGTTTCATCTGTATGAATATTTCGCACTTGTGTATAATAGAATCGTTTAGAAGAGAATTCTGTGTGTTGTGTTTGCCTAGGGGAGGATCTGCTGCCCTACAGTTCAAAACTGAGGATGTTGACAGGAGGTGAACTATCTGGATTGGATGGAGTGTGGAGTAGAGTCAGTATCTTCTGTTTGGAAGGAACTGCATAAACTCCAGAGGTGAAGCTCCCACTGAGCATCATTATCCAAGGAGATGTGATATTTTAGCTCTGCTGGAAAGTCACTAAAGTGTCACTGTGGACTCAAGCTGCGTGATGTCATGCAGGCTACAAAGTGTCAGAAAAGAAAAAACAAATGATAGCAAGGCTTCTGTGTGTTGGATTATTTTTAACAAATCCATTCTATTTACGTGAATAGTTTTTAATTCACTTTGTAATTATGAAAAGTGCCTGTACAAAATGTCCATTGATTATAAATTTTGTGTAAACAATATAGGATATCGTAAACGAAAGTGAAGCAAATGCAGAGAAACAAGCGCTTTTATAAATATAAACAAAAACAGGCAACAGTTGAATAACAGGAAATGTCCATGTGCAACTTTAAAGAATAATGCCAAATTACCCCCCACTGTAGTTTATCAATTTACACTCTCATCAGGAGTATGTGAGAGCGCTTGTGTCCATCCATGGTTATTTCTGCCGTTATGTCTCAAGTACCAAGCACAAGGCAGAGCACATAGTTGGATGATAAGTGATGTTTGATGAATGAATGAATGAATGAGGACCATGATTTGTTTACTGTTGGGGCAGTCCAGAACACAGGTCCAGCATCAGCTCCAACTAAAGGCAAGTAGGGACAGAGTTAGCATTACACAAGGGTCTGCTCAGAAAAGCAAGGTAGAACATACTATCTCGGAAAAATAGTGGCAAGGAAACAATCAAATCCCAGGTGAGAAAAATGTAACAGAAGATGATTAAGTCATGATAGGTAGGCAGTCTGTCAATAGACAACATGCAGAGATCCAGGCAGCAGTCTACCTCAGCAAATTCTTGCTAGTGGGAATCCTAACTTTGAAAGCAAGACTCTAGTCTCTAGAAGGCAGTATCAGAAAAACCACTGGCTTTTAGGGGAGAAAGATAGTAGCAGATATAAAGAAAGGCAATGGTACCCCACTCCAGTACTCTTGCCTGGAAA